>NW_027187081.1:4714-10039 GCF_028583685.1 Petaurus breviceps papuanus | reverse complement strand
GTGTGTGCATGGGGGGGTATATGTGTAGTGGTGTGTGTGCATATGTGTGTGTGGGATATATGTGTAGTGATGTGTGTGTGGGGGGGGGATACATGTGTAGTGGTGTGTGTGTGTGCATGTGGGGGGTATATGTGTAGTGATGTGTGTATGCGTGTGTGGGGGGATATATGTGTAGTGGTATGTGTGTGTGTGCGTGTGTGTGGGGATATATGTGTAGTGGTGTGTGTGTGTGCATGTGTGGGGGGTATATGTGTAGTGATATGTGTGTGTGCGTATGGGGGGGTTGTATGTGGGGTGGGGGGATGGGAGGGTTGGGGATTACTCACAATGACAGCTATGTGTGTGGCATGACAAGAATGCTGTGCTTCCTTTCATTTCAAGAGCCCAAGGTCTTCAGTTTTGTCCCACCCATCTGCCTCCTATAAGCTGGGCTCCTCCAGAAATAATCATGTTAATTATATCTGGATGCTCTAGGAGAAAGATGCATCCAACTTACTCCAGCCACAGCCTCACAGTTGCCCGTGATCAGCAAGTGGCAGACCAAACCACAGGCCTCTGTCTTCATCTTCCCCCTGGGCAGGAGAGCTCTTGCCCAATACCCAATTCCACCCCAGGCATGAAGGAGTGTTAATTTCCAACCTGATTAATGATGGTGGGTGGACAAAAGGACCAGCCAATTGCAGATCTAGGTGACTCTGGGAATCTCTACTCTTGCTACTGATGGCCTCCTAAGCCAATAAAGATTCCCTTCGCCCCCTTTGCCCCATCTTGCCTGACAGATCCCAGAGCTCTGAGGAAAACCTGGGCAAAAACATCACAATGAAAAGGGGCCGTTATTCTTATCCTGCATAGAGCTTGAGACGGCTCCTCTTTCTTGAGGAAAAAGTGTCATCCCAAGTCCTATCAGACTCGGAGGTCCAATTCGTAAGCTGTTCTCAGTGCTATTTCAGCAGGACATGAGGTCAGCTCTTCAGGCTTCCAGAGGCTACCTCTCAGGACACTGCAAGAATTGGCAGGCCTGATTTGGGAGCTGCTCTCAGTGACTGGAGAATGGGAGCCAGGCAGGGGTTGGAGAGTGGAACCTATGACAGAGCAGTGTCCTTGACATTAATGTCCAGCAACACGATAGCAGCTGCTAGTCCCGACGTCCCTGAGGCTGCCCCCTCTCTGCACTGCATGTACCTCAGGCTGTTGTCTCCGACTGTAAGGGAAGTTGATTCCTCCCTCCTTCTCTCCTCTTCCTATCACTACTCACCCTCAGTGAGATTCCATGGGATTTTCTCCAATAGCTTCCTTCCTAGAGAATAAAAGATTAGTAAAACTGAGTCAGCAGGTGTGAAGGAAAATTCAGAGCATCTGAGGAATCGAAACAATGAGCCCCCTTCTAAGAACAGAAAGGAATTTATAGTGTTCCTTGAAAAGTCCGCTCAATCAGTCGAGCTCTTACTTGTAGAATAGATGAATCCCCGGGAAATTGTCTGGGTGTCTATAAAATCAAAAGCTGTATCTAGCCTCCTATATTCCCACTTACCACACTGAGTGTTAAGCGCTCCTAAATGGCTACAATAGAACATGAATTATTGGACTGCATGGAGATTTCCTTCCCTCTTTTTTTGTTTTGTTTTGTTTTGGTTTTTTGCCTTTTGGAGGGCAATTGGGTTTAAGTAACTTGCCCAAGGTTACACGGCTTGTTTTTTTTTTTGTCTGTGTGTTAAGTGTCTGAGGCCATAACCAAACTCGGGTCCTCCTGACTCCAGGGCCAGCCCGTTACTCACTGTGCCATCTAGCCACCCATTTCCTTCCGTTTTTGTCTACGTACCCACGTCTGCATCACAAGTGCATAATAAATGCCTTTTTCTTTGTTTTGGTTTTGTGCTTCCCATCACTGGCTGAACCTCTTGGTCCTCAAAGAGTCCACAAGAGCATGTAGACAGAATGGCTGCCACCAGGATCCCGCACCTGGAGATCCCTGAGGCCATCAAACCTGATGCCCCATCGCAGAACAGAAGCCGCCTCTGAGCTGCCTTGGGGTCAAAATGCCAACTTCTCGCCTTTGCTCTTTGAGCCCTTCACAGTTTGGCTCCAGGTGACCTTTCTGGGCTTATTACACACAGTCCTCTCTACTGTGGTGCAGCTAAACGGCCTGCCTGTTATTCTCCAGATGCAACGTTCTGAGCACCTCCAGCCTCAGGGCCTTTGCACTCACTGTTCTCCATCCCTAGGACACCCTCCCTCCTCGCTTCAGCCTCTTGGAATCCGTGGCTTCTTTCCTAGTTCAGCTCATGTGCCGCCTCCTACAGGAAGCCTCCTCTGAGCCTCATGTTACTAATGTTCTTGCCCTATCGTGGGTTTTTATCTGTTTGTTTGGATGTCATGTCGTCCAAGAGAAAACTCCTGCATGGAAGCGATTGCACCCTGCTTTGGCCTTTGGGTCTCCAGCACCTAATACAGTGGGTGGCACATCACTGTCAGTGCCAACCAGTGCTGCCTTCATTGGAGTTGGTGCCCTCCTCACCTTCTCACTGGTGGAAAAGCCAAGCTAGAAAGTGCTTGGTCAGCAAACCCGGAACAGTGCATTGAATGCCAAACCTATGACTCTGCAAGTAGGCCTTTCTGACAGACTAAAGATGGTGAAGCAGCTCTAGCCATACTATATTTAATGGAGTGTAAACTTAACTAAATATAATGGAAATTGGGCAGAGAGAATATGTTCGCCCTTCTCCCTACCCCCTGCCTCTCTCTCTCTCTCTGTCTCTGTCTTTCTCTGTCTCTCTCTCTGTCTCTTTCCCTCTCTTCTTTCTCTTTCTCTTTCCCTCTCCCTTCTCTCTCTGTCTCCCTTTATATCTCTCTCTGTCTCTCTCTCTTTCTGTCTCTCTGTGTCTGTCTCTCAATCTCTCTCTCTCTCCCTTCCTTCCTCACCCCCCCCCCCCCCCCCATCTACAGTGCACTGCCCACTCCTGGACCTGATCCTGCTGCTGCTGGAAGCTTTTACTTTCCCCATCTCCAGCCTGGCTAGGTTTCTATATCCCGCTGGCCCCCTGCCCTTAAGGGCTTGCCACATTGATGCTAAGCTTATGGAGGACACTTGGTCAGCATCAGCCCTGCTTTAGCTCTGAGAGCCCATGTGATATGCCAGTTAACCATCCAGAAGCAGGGTTGACAGTCATGTGTCACCACAACTGACTGTTGTAGCCTAAAAATGCCAACTTTTCTTGAGATGTTCAAAATTTCTTCATCAAATGTACAATCATGAAGGGCCTTGTTACTGTGCCAGGCCCTGGGGTGTACAAACAAAAGTGGGCATTTTCCCTGTCCTCTAGTAGCTTATACTCCACCAGCTCTGCATTCTGGCCCCTGAAGTGATCCCTGAAAAGATGCTTAGGGCCATCACGAAGCCCTCACTCAGTCTTGGATGCTCTGGTTTCCAGGCTGCCCCACTGTCACAGGCCACAAGGGCTCTTGCAGCTGCTCAAACCACTCCTAAACTCACCAATGGTTGTCTGGGATCTTAGAGTTGGATCTGACATTCAGGAGTGGCCATGGTGGCAGGAGGTGGGAGGGAACTCTCAGCCCATCCCTGGTGCCATCAGATCAGATTAGATGATAATGGAAAGTTTTCTTTAATCTGTCAGTTGTGTTATCAACAAACCACAGATGCAGAGATCATGTGGGAGGGGCTGAAGATCCACTAAGACTGGCCCTGAAGAGGGAGCTGGGCTTCTTTTCAGCGTTTATCTGGGCAGCACCATGTGATAGTAATGGCATTTAAAGATTCCCCTGTATTGGCTTGGTTTTTCAAATTGATCGTGTTAAAACCCAGAGCTTGTTAATCCCACTTGTGGGATGGACTTGTTGATGTGAAAAGAAAGTCCTGAACTGGGAGGAGCTGGTGAGGTAGATTTGGAGAGACAAGAGAGAGGCAGAAGAACTTTTTGGAAGCAGCACCTCGTGGAGAGAGAGAGACTAAGAGAATTGCTGGTGGCTGCTTTGAATTGCCCTGGACTTTTGAGACCTGCCCCCTGAGCTGCCAAGGACTGAGGAGACATGGCTGTTTTGCTGGTACTTTGTCTGTCTGTTTTGATGTTCTTTTGCCAGATTTGTCCACTGGTGAAAGACAGTCCTGTTGTTGAAGAAGTTCTGGAACCTGGCTGTTCGCTAAGAAGCCCTGAGACTGTCCTGCAGACAGAGAGTGAATACTGTCCACTGGTGAAGGACAGTGCTGTTGTTGCAGGGGTCTGGAGACTGTCCTGCAGACAGAATGAATACTGTCCACTGGTGAAGGACAGTGCTGTTGTTGCAGGGGTCTGGGGACCTTTCTGTTGGTTCAGAAGCCCTGAAGAAGGATTTTCTTGTTGTATGTTTACAGAAATCCTGGGAGAGGGCTTTGCTAATGTTTTCAGGGGTTCTAGGACTGTTCTACAGACAGAGGATGAATTAATGAAGGGACTGGAAACGTATCTTGTGGCCTTGCTAAGCTTTGGAAGATCTTCCCTGCCCCTAGGCTAAAGTGCACCAGAAGCCTGGGGAGGGAGGCTTGTTTTTCAGTAGATACTTTTTGATTGGCCAGTGGGTCAATAAGGTTGTTACATTCTCTGAGCCAAGGCTATATAAGCCCTTATGTGTAGCTTTGTTTTGGGACTCACTTTGAGAAGTGTTCTGTGATTTGATCTGAATTCTGGGAAGCCGTTGTTGAGAGTCCCCCGGCTTTGAAAAACCCAGATGTGGAAACCCAGATGTTGACTGGGTATGGATGTAATGGTTGGACAGTTTGGAAATCTGTCTACTTGATCTGTTTCTGTCTTGATAATTCTGCCTGTATGCTTTGAAGTTCGGGGTGCTGACCTTTTTCCCCTGAACAAGGTAAACGATATGTCTGACTGATTAAAGTAAGCTTGTTAACCCATTTTGAGTTGCTTTCCTTTATCAAAGCAGATCCAAGAACCTGTGGTGGCGGCAAACCCTGAGGACGCTTGGGGTGCTTGCTGCTACACACCGGGACGCACCAACTAACCTTGTTTTATTAGGAGAGGTGACACCTTCCAACACCTTCAGTTTAAAGTGAATCATATCTGCAAGGAGACCCGAAGAATGTTGAGAACTGTACCCACAGCCAGGTGGCAGGGCAAAAGGAAAAATGCTGAAACCCGAGGTTTCCTCCACAAGGTGAAGCCCGGCCTCCTACAGAATTCTTTTTGCATAAGGAGTGCTCAGACAGACTGTCTGTCTGCCAGTGTCCACTGGTCACCATCTGTCTGTCTGTCATCATCTGTCTGTCTGTCATCATCTGTCTGTCTGTCATCACCTGTCTGTCATCATCTGTCTGTC
>NW_027187081.1:0-4704 GCF_028583685.1 Petaurus breviceps papuanus | reverse complement strand
CATCATCTGTCTGTCTGTCATCACCTGTCTGTCATCATCTGTCTGTCTGTCTGTCATCACCTGTCTGTCTTTTCAGCAATCCTTTCTCTTCTCTAACAATAACAGCTCCTGCTCAGGGATGAGGCCTCAGAAATCAGAGTGGATTAGATTAAATTAGCATTCACCTGTGTGAAGCTGTGCAGGGAGCAGCCATGTGCATTTGACTCTGGGGTTCCTTCCAGTTCCAGGGTCCTCAGATCAGTCTACAGTAGCTCCAGGTGTGGGAATTTCCTTCACAGATGCAGTAACAAGTCAGAGGACACAGCAAGCTAAGACAGAGGGTGCCTTACACACAATCATGCCATTCATGTGTTAGAAGGACGCCTGGAGCTCGGATCTTCAAATCCAATATTCTCTCCACAGTGTCATCCAGCTGCCCCAGGCCTTTCTGGAGCCATGGCTGACTCTCCATCCAATGTACCATGCTAAGCTAGGACCTGATAGAAGATGTCCAGGATATCCTTCTTTGTTTGGAAATGCTGAGGCTGTCTACGCTGGAGTAAAAACAGCCAGTTAATGGACAAAAAGAGACCATTAATTCATTTTGAATGAAGGAATCCACTTTAAACAATAGCGAGGTCACTCTCTAGCTGTCCTTGTAAATGCTGATGTGGCTGGAAGTTGTGCCCCCTTCCCCAGAGTCCTCACGATGTCTGCCCTGAAGGCCTCAAAGGGCTTGAGATCTCACCCACAACTTTCCCAGCCGAGCTCCAAGTACGGTGCCATGGCTGGGTGTCTGTCAGACTCACTGATAAAAGTCCAGTGTCAGAGTCCTGGCTCCAGAGAGGTCTTTTTTCCCGAGGTCAGGAGCATGGCACCAGCAGAAACAAGATATGTTCTAGGAAGGAGAAATGCACCATCTTCCAGTGAGTCACACCTACTTCCATGAACATCTAACAATGATGGGCCCAACAGCCTGGAGCGCTGGCCACTGCCTGCACTGTCCTAGCAATGGGGGAGCCCAGACTCTGCTGAGTTTGTCACGCTTCCTCATCCTCTGGTTCATGACAAGGTGACATTTTCTAAAATATGGCTCCCAAAGGGGAGTAGGCAACATTGGGAAGGAGGGTCCTGGAGCTGGGGAGGGTGACCACCCGGCAGAGACAGAGAAGACGGGATTCCTCTTCAGGGACAGGCTGGCCCTGAAACCTCTGAAGTCCCTGACAGCCCTGGGCTTCTCTAATCGTGGTCATCTCATCGGATCTCTCTAGGAGAAAGAGCAAGGCAGCCGCACTCTTGGTGGCCAGAGATCCAGGCACAAATCATCCCACGGAATTTCTGCCTGTTTCTGTCTTTTCTATCACTGTGTCTTCTCATCTCCCTAATGAGGGAGGACTCCAACAGAGAGGAGGTACAAACAGTGCGTTTCCCTAACTTTTCTGTGTTTTATCGGCCAGTGGTGGAGGGAAGCAGCTGCTGAGGACTCGGGGACCACCATTGGGTAGTTATTCTCCAGGACCCCACTCCTGCTCTGGGGGCCCATTTGTTAACCATGTCTCAGATGGAGCACAGACCAATGGCAAGCATAGCCCTCAGCTCCAAAATTACCCAGCCCTCCAAGATGGCTTTTTCCTATTATATTATGGGGAAAAGAACCTGCAGGTAAGTGGGCAAAGGGCCCATGAGGTCCCTATGTGCCTAACCCCTTAGAGTACATTTGCCAGTCTGGGTCATTCTGAATGAGATGGATGAATAAGATGGGGCCATCCTCCCAAAATTCTCCAGGAAATCCTATTGAGCAGAATGGAAACTCTTTGAGGGCACAGACTACTTTGTTTCTTTGTGTGTCTAGTGCCCACCATAGTGCCCTGCCTATAGGGGGAAATGAATGAATGAATGAACAAATGAATAAATGACTGTTCCAAGCACTGTGTGAAGAACAGGACACAGCTCAAGGAATTCACATCCTAATGGGAGGTTCAAAGTCCAGTGGTTCTTAGGGTGCAATGATAAAGCAGATGGCAGTAGGAATGCCATTTCCATGGATTAAACCATATTCACATCTGCTGCTGACCCACTAGGCAGCACCAAGGTTTCGGGAGCCAGAACACATCCCTGACCCTCCCAGGACTTCAGGAACTGTGGATAGGTCACGTCTGCACAAAGGCTACTCCCCTGGATGATGGCCACTGGGGTCAGATCTGAAGCAGGGACAGTGGTCTGGGATCAGGCTGGGGGCACTGATATTCTTGGGTTTCTTGGGTTCAGGACCTGCCCATTGGTGGCCTTTGGCTGCCAGTTGTTGGGTACCTCTCCCTGGGCAATGCTTCCCTTGGTGATGTGGTTTGAGGTGGAGAGGAGGAACTGCCATTCTTGGAACTCTGGGGCCTACCTGCCCAAAGGTAAGGATTTAACAAATACTTATTAAATAAGGGGCGGCCAGGTGGCTCATCAAGTAAGAGCACCAGCCATAGAGTTGGGATGACCTGGGATCAAATCTGGGCTCAGATACTCAGCACCACACCCAGAAAAAACTGGCCGTGTAAACTTGAGCAAGTTACTTAACCCTGATTGCTTTAAAAAAAAAAAAAGAATTAGTATTTTTGAGGCATCCAGGTTTTGGGGGGGGGGGAAATGTTCACATTTCTTCTGTTTAAGAGTTTTGTTGGTTTTTGCAGAACCTTCATTTCCTAACCCTAATTCCATTTCTAACCATCATGCACTCAGAGAAATTTCCCTTATAACAACAAAAAATAAAGAGAAAAGAATCAGCTCATTAGAACTAACCAAAATATCCACTAAGTCTAACAGCGTATGCAGTGCTCCACACCCACAGTCCCCCACCTCTGCAGAGGGGATTGACCTTGTTGGAGAATGTGTCTCATTTGGGGATCTCTGAGTCAAAGGGGTGGACAGGGTGGCCATCCCATCCCTGCTGCCAGGGTGGCCTGTGGTGTCTTCAGCGATAGCTTCTGTAGTCCGAGGCCCCTCTTGACCAGTTTATTCTTTTTTCAGGTCCAGTGCTGGTACAACAGATTGTGTCCTACAGTGCAAACCCAATTGACGACATTTGATTTTCCCGCTGGCAGTCATCCAAAGCTATCTGGACAAGCAGGTCTCATTGAACTGAGGACTTCAATATTTTTTCCACTGGGTTTATCAGCAGTTTTCAAGCTGTTGAAATGATCTCAGTCACAGAGAACAAAGACATCCCTCCATTGCCCCCACCACTGGCCTTTGAAACAAAGCATGGGTGCCATATGTGTAAGTGTATTATCTTTCAAGGCTCGGGACCAGAAGGCGTGAGTGAGTTATCAATCACATCAAATTTATGAAGTTCTATTGTGAAAACCCTTCAAGGCACTGGGCAAAAATCAATAGGGAAATAAATGAAGTTTGTAAAGTTCAATTAAATTAATGAGTTTGTAGGTTAGTCTGGAAGTGCAGGGACAGCTGGGAATGGGACTGGGCTTCATGCTCGCAGCCAGCTGCTCCCCATTTGTTTTCCAGTTTCAGGGTATTCTCCCAGAACTAGTTCTTCAGCCCTTGGTAAGGGAGCCATTAGAGACCAGCCTTCTGCCTGACTGACCTGGGCCCTTGGTGGGGGGGCCACCAGAGGGGCAGCCTTCTGCCTGAATGACCTGGGCCCTTGGTGGGGGGGGGCCCCCCAGGGGGGCAGCCTTCTGTCTGACTGTCCTGGGCCCTTGATAGGGGTGTCACCAGAGGGCCAGCCTTCTGTCTGACTGACCTGGGCCCTTGGTGGGGGGGGGCCACCAAAGAGCCAGCCTTCTTTCTGGCTGACCTGGGTATGAGTTTGAGTACTCTGGCTAATAAGTGAGCCGTCACTCCTGGTCAGTGCCAGAGGGAGACATCTGCAGACACCAGGCTAGATGATCTCTAGTTCAGAAAGTCATTTTTTAATATGAACACCAAGAAAATCTTCTAGCGATGGCATTAATCAAATGGCAATGAACATGGAGCCTGGCAGCATCTCTGCTGACACCAACTGGGGGAATTCACAGGGCTTGTGACCAAAGGGCAGAAGTCCATCTCAAAAACCTTCAGCAGTAAATAAGGTCTCAAGCCTTTCAGGACCCCAGGTTTCTCCCTCTGCTGCACCCCCCCCCCATCATCTTTTTAACCTCAATATTTCCCAGAGGGAGGGAGTGAGGCAGAGTGGATGGCCAGCTGGCTTTGGAGGCAGAGGAACCTTGGGCTCAAGTCCTGCTTCTGACACGTGGTATCTGTGGTAAGTCAGGACCAACTGGGTCCAATGGAGTTCATCAAATTCTGCCCTTTGTGGGAAAAAGGTTATATCATATTTCTAAGATCATATGAGACTAGTCACTGTTCCTGGGATCTCAGTCAAGGAAGTGCCCTCTGCCAGTGCGGGTTGGCACCTTCTCTGAGGCTGAGAGTTCGTGGAGTATTGAGGTCAGTGGCCCGCTGAGGTCACAGCCCAGATATGCTGGTGCAGACTCAAGCAGCCAGCTCTCTGTCCTCTCTGTCAGAACTCTTCTTGGGATTATCGGTGCAGGTTCCAATGTCATTAACTAAGGGTCCGGAGATGGGCCTTTTCCCTGGCAGTAAATGACAGTTCATGCAGTTAAGAGTCTCAGTCTGGTCCTTCCTCCTCAGCCTTATTGTGAGAGCCACCTGCCCTGCAGATTCCTTGGGGAAGATGGTGGAGGCCTAAAATCCACAAGTCTGACTTTCTTTGCTGCT
>NW_027187080.1:0-11785 GCF_028583685.1 Petaurus breviceps papuanus | reverse complement strand
TCAAAAACATAATAAAAAATAGCAGATGAATTTTAGTAAAGGATTTATTAGTACTTTAAAATTATTCAGCTGATACATAGTTATATGCAGCCTAATTTTAAGGAGAAGCCAAGATTTGTTTATGTGATGAGTAAATTAAATATATTGATTTCAAGCTAATTCTAAGTAATGCAGAACAGTTGTTACCTGCAAGCCAAAGTAAAGAAAGCATGAATTTAGGTGAAGCCAAAAGAATATTGGGAAAAGATCACTATCTTTATCCCCTCCATTCTAGCCTTTGTAGAGTGAAACTTCAAGATAATCTGCACAGCCATAATAGTGGCTAGCACCAGGATGAGAGAATCAAACAATAGTATCACTCTAACACAAATAACATCTATACCTGGTAAATGGTTGCTGAGGCAGAAACAATTTAAAAATAAAATAAAATTGACCCTAAAGGTGACTAAACTAGCTGGATCGATATGACTTTGGGTTCAGCTTACAAAAAAAAAATCTTGAAATACGCCTGGGCATTTCCCTAAATTATTAATCCATCATGGAACCATCAAATGGAATACAGAAGAAAAGGCAAATCAACAGATAGCAGATGCCAGAAAAAGTAACTGGAGAAAGCAGTTTTAAGATCATAGAAGGGGTAGATATGTAGTGCAGTGAATAGAGCACTAGCCCTTAAATCAGGAGGACTTGAGTTCAAATCTGGACTCAGACACTTGACACACTTACTAGCTGTTTGATCTTGGGCAAGTCACTTACCCCAATTGACTTGCCTTCCCCCCTCCAAAAAAAAATTCAATAAAATAAAATAAAAATCAGAGAAAAATAGCATGACATCATCAAAAGAAGAAAACATCACCAAAGCATTGAAGGCTGCCAGCAAGGCTTCAGGGAAGGAGCAAGTGGCAATTTTGGAATTTGAAAAAAAGTACATTTTTTTTCACTTTAAACTTTATTTTTTTTTCAAATGCTTTATTAACTTCTGATTTACATCATTCATTTCTGCCAGATTTTGAGTTACAAATTTTCTCCCAGTTTTTTCCCTACCCACTGCCCCAAAATAGCAGTCCCACAGGATATCCCCACCTCCAAACTGCTCTCTCCCATATTTTCTCCCATAACCCTTTCAACTTTCCTGGTGGATCTCTCTGCCCCAGTGCCTGTATATCTTATTAAACAATTACATGTAAAATAATATTGATTATATATATATATATATATATATGTATATATGAATATTTGATTTTAAAACTTTGAATTCCAGATACATTCCCTTCCTCCCTTGTCACCCACCCTTACTGGGAAGATAAGCAGTTCAGAATAGGTTGTACGTGTGTGGCTAATGCAAAACAATAACATAGTACATATGTTGTAAAAGATTTACTATATTTCCCTCCCTCCTATCCCACCTCCCACTTGTTCTTTTCTCTGCTTTGATCCCTTGACTTTTCAAAAGTGGGTGCTTCCAACTTCCCCCCTCCCTTTAGCCTGCCCTCCCTTCCATCATCTCCCCTCTCATCACCTTCCCCCCCTACTCTCTTGGAGGATGAGATACCCTATTTATTGTGTATTTCATTCCCTCCTCAAGCCAAATTAAATGGGAATAAGGTTAACCCATTTCCTTTTGGCTTCCTATTCTTCTGCTCCATTGTAACCATTTTCCCTTGGCTCTTTTATATGAGATATTTTACCGCATTCTGTCTCTCCCCATCTCCTCTCATTATATTCCCCTCTCACCTCTTTATTTCACCTTTTAAGTATCATCCTTTCCTCTTAAATTGGTCTTGTGCCTATGTATATTCATATGCCCATATACCCTCATATATAGAAATATGTGTGTGTGTATATTTCTATTCCCTTCAACTACTGAGAAAAGTTTCATAAGTTACAATTATTGTTTTTTTCCATGAAAGAATGTTAATATTTCAAATTTGATAAGTTCCTTATGATTTCTTTTCCCTTTTTCCCTTCTTATGCTTATCTTGCTTCTTGTATCTGAATTTCAACTTTTTTATTCAACTCTGGTTTTATCAGCAAGAATGCTTGAAAGTCCTCTATTCCATTAAATGACCATATTTTCCCCTGAAACATGATACTCAGTTTTGCTGAGTAAGTGACTCTTGGTTTTAATCCCAGCTCCTTTGATACCCGGAATATCATATTCCAAGCCCTTCGATCTCTCAGTGTAGAAGCTGCCACATCCTGTGATATCCTGATTGTCTTTCAACAATATTCAAATTGTTTCTTCCTTGCTGCTTGTAATATTCTCTTCTTAATCTGGGAATTCTGGAAACTGGCTATAATATTCCTAGGAGTTTTCTTTTTGAGATCTTTTTCAGGAAGTGATTGGTGGATTCTTTCAACCTCTATTTTTCCTTCTGTTTCTAAAACATTAGGGCAGTTTTCTTTGACAACTTCCTGGAGGATGATTTCTGGGTTCTTATTTTGATCATGGCTTTCAGGTAGGCCAATAATTTTTAAATTATCTCTGCTGGATATATTTTCCAGGTCAGTGGTTTTTCCCATGAGGCATTTCACATTGCCTTCTATTCTTTAATTTGTTTGGATCTGTTTAAGAGCATCTTGATTTCTCCTAAAGTCATTATCTTCCACTTACTCCAATATAATTCTGAATAATAATTCTCCTCATTGACCTTTTGAGATTCTTTTTCCATCTGGCAAATTCATTTTTTTTTAAGGCATTCTTCTCCTCATTGCCTTTTTGAGCCTCTTTTGCCATTTGAGTTAGTCTATTTTTTAAGGTATGATTTTTCTCAGTCAGGCTGTTGGCTCTCATTTTGTAATTTTCTTACATTGTTCTCATTTCTCTTCCCAATTTTTCCTCCACTCCTCTTATCTGCTTCTTAAGTTCCTCTACGGCCTGTAACCAGCTTGTATTTTCCTTTGAAGCTTTTGTGCAGGAGTTCTGACTTCACTTTCTTCCTCCTGTTCCAAGCTTTGTTCCTTTTTGTCCCCAAAATCATAGTCTAATTTTAGAATCTTCTGTCTGCTTTGTTTCCTTTGCCTGGTCATGTCGTCCCTCAGTCACTTGACCCCTGGGCTTTTTGCCACAGTAGGACTCTGCCACCAGACAGGGAAGCTTTCGTCCCAAAAGCTGAGGTTTTCTCAGCTGCCAGTGGTATTAGATCAGTGCGCTTTCTGCAGTCTCCACATGCTCTGGAAAGCTGGACACACACTCCAGAACCTCCACCCTAGACTGCAACCAAGATCGAAGCAGGTTAAAGCAAGAGCGATTACCCCTCAGACTGGTTTTTTGTTCCCCTTCACTCTGCAGGCCAGGAGATGAAGCTGCCACATGGTGCTGGCTGGCTGTGCCAGAGTCTCAGCAACTTCTCACCCTGCAGGCAAAAGCCATGCACTCCCACTTACTGGATCTCAAAGTCCAGACTGCACTGGCTTCTCATTTTGTCCTTCAAATCTATGTGTTGATAAATCTGGAAGCGGCCACAGCTGCTGCTGATCTTGGGTCCCTCTGGCCAGCAGCTGGTCAGGACCACCCTGGGGCTAAAGCCTCAGTGTGGGGCCGTGCTTGGCTCCCAGAGCACTGGTGGTTCATTCCTGCCGGCCTGCTGGGCAGTCCTCAGTGGGAGGTTAGCTTCTCTGTGTCATTTTGTGGGTTCTACAGCTCCAAAGTTTGTTTAGAATCCCCTTTTTACATGGATACTATCAGAGGACTGTGTTTGCCAATCCCTCATTATGCAGCAAGTTTGGAGACAACCAATGAGATTTAGATTGATAATCCTCTATTATCATAATTATTAATTTTATCCCTCTACCTAATCAGAAGGAAACATCCTTCAATCCTTTAGGAATATCTACACACCAAATTTTAAGGGCAACCAATGAGAAGAAGGCTAGTGTTGTTTCCTTTAAGTTTCACTACCTTCTTCAAGGGCCTGTGGAAACTTAACCCTTTGTTTTCCTTCACAAGACCCATCTTGCCCCCATGAAGGAGCTCAGATTCTATCTAGCCTGAGCAAGGTTCAATCTGGCCTGCTCTTAGTGATACAAATGATCAGGCTCCTTAAGAGTCTACCCAATATGGCAACCCTTTAATAAACTTTGCTTTATTTTACTTAGAGAAGACCTGAGTTGAACTCATTCAGGAGGACCCAGTGTATTGGTATTTTAGGGTCTCTCATACCCCTAAACCTTAAATCTTAAACCTCAGCATTTTATGGTTCCCTGATCTCAACATTTTATATAAAAATCTGTGATGCTTGTATTGGACAAACAGGTCAGAATAATCTGACACAGAGTGAGTCTTTGTTAGATAATTCTCTGCTCTCATGGAGGCAAGACAGAGCTCATTGTGAGAGGGTTCTAGGGGTGCTCTAGAGGAGGAGTTTGGGGAGGGTCTTCAGAAAGAGTCAAATGAGGTCAGACTCCAGTAATGAGAAATTAAGGGTGGGAAATAGCTAGAGGCTCCTTGGAGATGACAGACAATGCAGGGCTAGGCTAGTTTAAGGGCAACAGATTTGGGCATAGATGTTTTGGGAGGATCAAGGGTTCGGGGTAGCTGGACAATGGAGGGCTAGGCTAGTACTAGAGATTTGGGCTGAGCTATTTAAGGAAAGACTTATGGCCTCAGGCAAATGACTCAAGATATCACACTTCAACAAACCTTCCTGAGTCCAAGCTGGCATCTCTCTACACTGAACAATCTAGCTGCTTCCGGAAGTTTTTGTATGTGAGAAGAGACAAGGAGCACAACATCGCCAAATCATTGAGTGGGTAGAAGACAACAAAATGTAAGAAGATTGGATCTTTATGAAGAAGGTAGGAACTTTAAATGACAACAAGAGAATTTCACATTTGAAACCAAAGGGAGCCTTGAAATTTACTGAACCCAGAGTGACTACGATCAGACTTGAGGAAAATAAGTTTGACAGTTGCATGGAGGATGGGTTTAGAATAGGGAGAACTTTTTGGGCAGGGAGGCCACTTAGAAGCCAAGACTAGAAGTAATGTGTTTGTACTAGGGTGGTAGATACTTAAGCGTAAAGAGGGGGCTACATAGGAAAGGCATAAATACAGTGAGAAAATCCAATATTGACTACTTTATATCTCATGCCGTTCTGTAATGGATTCTATTTCGTCACTGTCTTGGTCATTTTTCTTTAAATTAAATTCAAGTTAAATTCAGAAATTCATTAATCCAGAAGTTCTGTTTTTCTTTTTTTAGTTAAGTTTAAAAGATGTTTCCCTATAAATCACTTTAACTGAAAGAAAAGCATTAGCTCTGTACCACTTGCTGCCAATATACAATTAGAAGAAAGGTCTTGTCCTTAAAGAGTGCAGGTAGATTCCAGGAAGTCTTATCTATTACCTCTGCAACACTGATTGTTCTTTAATAAATTCTGGTCTGAGACCCTCTGCTTTCCCTTTCCGGTGTTGGCAGCCCAAGCGGAGGAGCAGCAATGGCACCTCACAAGGGGAAGGAAAAGAAGGCAGAGCAGGTCATCAGCCTTGGACCTCAAGTTGCAGAAGGAGAGAACGTGTTTGGTGTCTGCCATACCTTTGCTTCCTTCAATGACACCTTTGTCTATGTGACTGATCTCTCTGGCATAGAAATCATCTGCCGAATGACTGGTGGGATGAAGGTCAAGGATGTCAGAGATGAATCTTCTGCCTATGCTGATATGTTGACCTCTCAGGATGTTGCCCAGAGATGTAAAGAACTAGGCATCACTGCCCTTTACATCAAACTTCTGGCAACAGGGGGAAAAAGGACTAAGACCCCTGGCCCTAGGGCACAGTCAGCCCTGAGAGCCCTGGCAAGTTCTGGAGTGAAGATCGGGAGGATTGAGGATGTCACTCCAATCCCCTCTGATAGTACTTGCAGAAAAAGTGGTCGCCGTGGTCTCCGTCTGCAAATATCGTTTGCTGGATTATTTTTGTTAATAAAAATGTCACAATGGTCAAAAAAAAAAAAAGAAATTCTGGTCTGTCATCACTGACACTAAGTAACCATGGAGATGAACACCACCCATGAGCTTTCCATAGCAACAGGATGAAAGGAGGGATTGTTGCTAGCATATTGTTTTCCATCATCTATGATACTTCAGACTTTCTAACCAATCATAATGCTTTCCATTTGTAAAGAATTTACTCTAATTCTGAGTTTCTCTATGTTTATTGGACAGCTAGGTAGAATTCATTTTCCTGAGTTCAAATATGACTTCAGACACTTGCCAGCTATGACAGACTCAGGGCAAGTCATTTAAATTTTTTTTTGCCCCAATTTCCACATCTGTAAAATATGCTAGAGATGGAAATGGCAAGCGTCAGGGCCAAGAATGTCCTTAATGAGGTAAAAAAAAAAAAGTGACATGTGACTGAACAACAAATTGTGCAGCAAAATTTATCCGTGCAGAATTGGTATAGATCAGAGCTTCTTAGCCTTTTCATTTTTTGTGTTTTTGTCATGAACCCCAATCACAGTCTGGTGAACTCCTCAAAATAAATGTTTTTAATACATACAATAGGACTATTGTATAGGACTAAATACATAAGACTAAAATTAAAACTAATTACATTGAAATCAATGTCTTGATTTTTTTCCCTTTTAAGTACACATGCGTATATATTTTTTCTTTTTTTTTGTTTACTTTTAGTTTTCAGCCTTCATTTCCACAACATTTTGAGTTACAAATTTTCTCCCCATCTTTCCCCTACCTCACCCCAAAATAGAGACCCTACTGAATACCCATTCCCCAATCTGCTCTCTCTTATATCCACCCCCATTCCCATTCTAACTTTCTAGTAGGGCAAGATTGATTTCTATACCCCAGTGCCTGTACGTCTTATTATTTCCCAGTTGAATGTAAAAAAACAATTTAATTTTTTTAACATTTGTTTTTAAAACTTTGATTTTTAGATTCTTTCCCTTCTTCCCTCTTCACCCATCCCCAGTAAGAAGATAAACAATTCAATATGGGTTGTACATGTGTAATTATGCAAAATGTTTCCATGGTAGATAAATTGGGAAAGACTATTTCCTTCCATCCTATCCCACCCCCACTTATTCTATTTTCTACTTTGACCCTGCCCCTTTTCAAAAATGTGGGCTTCTAACTACCCCCTCCCCTGATCTGCACTCCTTTCCATCATCCCCCTCTTATCCCCTTCCCCCCTACTTTCTTGTGGGTAAGATACCCAAATGAGTATGTATGTTATTCCCTCTTTAAGCCAAATTCAATAAGTGTACAGTTGACCCATGCCCTTTCCCCTTCCTGTTCTTCCCCACCCATTGTGACAGTTTTCTCTTGCCTCTTTTATATGAGATAATTTACACTATTCTATCTCTCCCTATGTCCTCATTATATTCATCTCTCACCTTTTAATTTTATTATTTAGATATCATCCATTACTATTCAGCTTATCATTTGCCTTCTGTCAATGTATACATATACATAGATACACACACATGCATATATATTTATATGCACATACATTTTCCCATACATACATATATATGTATGTATGCATATATATTACCTTCAACTATTCTCATACTGAGAAAAGTCTCATGAGTTACAAATATCATTTTATCCACATAGGAATGTTAATAGTTCAACTTTAAAAAAAGGGCCTTATGATTTCTTTTTCCTGTTTACCTTCTCATGCTTCTCTTGATTCTTGTATTTGAAAGACAAATTTTCTATTCAGCTCTGGTTTTTCTTCAAAAATGCTTGAAAGTCCTTTATTTCATTGAATGACCATATTTTTCCCTGGAAGCATTATACTCATTTTTTTCTGGATAGGTGATACTTGGTTTAAATCGTGGCTCCTTTGACCTCTGGAATGTCATATTCCAAGACCTTCAATCCCTTAATATAGAAGCTGCTAGGTCTTGTGTTATTCTGATTGTGTTTCAACAGTACTGAAATTGTTTCTTCCTGGATGCTTGTAATATTTTCTCCTTCACCTGGGAAGTCTGGAATTTTGCTATGATATTCCTAGAAGTTTTCTTTTGGGGATCTTTTCCAAGAGGTGATAGGTGGATACTTTCCATTTCTTTTTTGCCCTCTGGTTCTAGAATATAAGGGTAATTTTCCTTTAGAATTTCTTGAAGGATGATTTCTAGGTTCTTTGTTTGATCATGGCTTTCACGTAGTCCAATAATTTTTAAATCATCTCTCCTGCATCTATTTTCAAGGTCAGTGGTTTTTCCAATTAGATATTTCACATTGCGTTCTATTTTTTTTATTTGTTTGGATCTATTTTATAGCTTCTTGATTTCTAATAAAGTCATTATCTTCCATTTGCTCCAATCTAATTTTGAAGGGATTATTCTCTCCAGTGAGTTTTTGAAATTCCTTTTCTATCTGAAAAATTCTGCTTTTTAAGGAATTCTTCTCCTCATTGGCTTTGTGGACCTCTTTGCCATTTGAGTTAGTCTATTTTTAAGGTGCTATTTTCTTCAGTATTTTTGGGGTCTCCTTTAGGAGCCTGTTGACCCATTTTTTTCAATTTTTTACATTATTTTCAATTATCTTCCGAAATTTTCTTCCACTTCTCTCATTTTATTTTCAAAATCCTTCTTGAGCTCCTCTATGGCTTCTAACCAATTCTTATTTTTATTTCTTTTTTTTTTTTTTTGCTTTTTTGGAATGGATATTGGGGTTAAGTGACTTTCCCAAAGCCATAGGGCTAGTTAAATGTTAAGTGTCTGAGATCAGATTTGAACTCAGATTTCCTGACTCCAGAGCTGATGCTCTATTTGCTGTGCCACCTAGCTGCCCCTAGTTCATATTTTTCTTGGTAGCTTTTGATACAGGAGTTTTGACTCCATTGAATTTCTCTGGTTCCATGTTTTGATCCTTTATGTCCCCCAAAAAGGATTCTATGGTCTGATTGTACTTCCTCTGCTTGCTTATCTTGCCAGCCAAATACTTGACTTTTGAACTCTTTGCCATGATAGAACTCTGCTTCCATAGTGGAGAACTTTGTTCCATATCTCTAGGGTTTTTGCAAATGTTGTCAGAGGTCTGAGGAGGGTGTCCTCTGTACAGCCACCACAAGCTCTGGAGCACTGGTTTTTCTCACCCCAGACACACTTCCCAAGAGAGCATCCCAGATGTAAGCAGTTCAAAGCAAGCATGATTTTGCTCTGAATGGCTGCTTGCTCGCCCTGCAATCTACAATCCAGGAGCTCTGGAGGCAGCTATGTGGCAGCAGCTGCAACTGTTCAACCTCCACCACATCTCACCCTGGGGGCAGAGGTTGGACCACATTCTTCTGTCACCCAGTTCCAAAAGAGTTCCCCACTGAAATTTTACTTTCTCTTTTATGTTTATGGGTTGAGAATTCTGGAAACCACCCCAGCAGCTGATGATTCACTCCTGAAGACTGTTCCAGCCAGTCTGAGCCACTAGTCAGGGCCTCTCCAGGCTCTGGTGCAGCTCACATGGGACTTCACTCAGTTTTTTGTCTGGTGTGATAGACCCTTTCTGTTGGTCTACCAGGCTGCCTTCAGTGGGAGATTTGTTCCTCTCTGTCATTTTGTGGGTTCTGTAGCTCTAAAATTTGTTTCAAGTCATATTTCACAGGTATTACAGGTGGTTGCGGCAGAAACTCATGGAATTTCCTGCCTCTGCTCTGCCATCTTGGTTCTTCCCCCTCAAGTTCACATAAATCTTGACATCTATGCTTATTCTCCTTCCAATTACCCCAAGTTAAGTATTGTGAGTCCAGATTTAATCAATGGGAAGCAGTGTGGAAAAATGACAAGGTGTTTGTTGAGATTGCAATCAAATTGCCTGGAGGAAGGGGGCAGTTACAATCATATTCCTCCTACCACCAGCCTTCAGTTTTCTTACTTGTGAATTGAAGAAACTATTATCCAATAACAAGTGTATTTCTAAGATCTTTTCCATCTCTAAATCTTTAATATTTATTATGAAAATATGGGATCATGTTGAAGAGAGGGGGAGGGAGTAGTAGAAATATGGCACCAGTTCCTTTTAAGCAATTTTCTGAAACTAGGTTGAAATGAACCACCTAAGTAGGAGGCCATACCGTAAAATCCAAGACCATTAAATGAAGAAAAATGCCATAGCATGTTACAAAGATCTGCAATTTTCTAAAACTCTCTGTAGAAATAAGAAACCTTGTAAACATCAAACTTATTTAACCTGAGGAAACAATTGTTTTTAAGCCTCCAGTTACCTGTTTTATTCTGAAATTGTTTTCCCAATAAACTAACACACAGAAGTGAAAATTGATTTTCATCAAAAAAAATGGAATTTATTAAAAGAGCAATAGTAACTTTGACCACTGTCTTTCCTTCTCTTTTTTTTCCTAAATACCCAATAAGATCACTATGCACTGAAACAAAACCTATTTTTATACATTAAGAATTTTAATGAAGAATTTAATTTAAAGGATACACATACAGTATGTCTATAACTTTATGAAACATAAAGAACTTCTTAAAGTTATTTGGGCTATAGACATAACTTACTTTTGTTTTTTTTTATCTTCAAGTTGTTTTTCACTTGGAGAAATTCTAATTTCTAATGTCAACCTCCAGAATGAGGTCTAAGAAAGACCAACAGGATTAGACCACATGGGTATTGATTTCTCACAGGGCAGACAGGTATATTGATAAACCTATGGGAGCAGCAATTTGCAACTGAGTTCACTTTTGGGGTTTGGCTGCACAGTCCATATATCCTTCTAAGGGGGTTGATGTCACTCCATCATCTTTTCACCTTTCAACAGGAAAAAGAAAAATCTCCATACCAGATCACCCCCAACTGTACCAGACCACTCCAGACCTAGGCCAACTAGACAAAAGAATCTGTCTTCACCCAAATTTGAATAGAACAAAATTAATTTCTAGGCTTTAGATTAAATTTCTTTCAAACTTTGGGTGGAATGTAACAATAATTAGGAGAGTCAATGGAATCTCATTATCAATAATGTCCTTCTGAAGAAAAACTGATATTAAAGTCAGGAATTTGAAAGAAGGAGGTAGAGGAGAATTCTGTATCTTCTTAAGATACTGTTACTAAAATTCATTTTTGTTAACATTTTTTTTGTGATACAAGATTTGGAATAGAATATGTTCCCACTGATTTCAGAATGGTAAGATCAACACATATGGGGGTGGCCAGGTAGCAAAGTGAGTAAGAGCACCGGCCCCAGAGTTGGGATGACCTGGAATCAAATCTGAGCTCAGATACTTAGCACTACTCACAGAAATAACTGGCCTTGTAACCTTGAGCAAGTTACTTAGCCCCAATTTCTTTAAAAACAAAAATCACGACATATGAATGAAATTAAATGAAATACCATTGTGACATAAAGAATGATAAATATGAAGAATTCAGAAAAAAACATGATGCAGAATGAAATATGTAGACCTAGTAAAACAATATATACAATGACAGCAGCAATGTAAACAAAAAGGACATTAAAACCAAATTTAACGCTAACTATATTGAGCAAGTTTAGCCACAAAGAAAAGATAAATATCTTTCCTCTTTTTTGTTGGAGAAGTGAAGGATTATGTGCATATCTCCTATAAGCCTACAAATCCCACCTTGGACTAATAAACTATAAATTATTTAAATACAGAGATATTTTCCTCTGATTTTCTTTTATTTTTTGTCTTTTTGTCCCTATGGCCTAATAATGTGTCATCTACAGTTTTCTTGAATTAGATTAAATTGAATTCCAGTGGTAGAAAGGATGTCTAAATTTTATATGGCCCTTATGTCAATCTATTGTGTACTATTTGAGCATGTTGACCTTATAG
>NW_027187079.1:0-10444 GCF_028583685.1 Petaurus breviceps papuanus | reverse complement strand
AGAGACACAGAAAGAGACAGAGACAGAGAGAGACAGAGAGACAGAGAGAGACAGAGAGATAGAGAGACAGACAGAGAGAAAGAGAGAGACAGAGAGACAGGGAGAGACAGAGAGTTTTCTGGGATACAGAAAAATTAAGTCAAGAAAAGTCCAGTCAAAAAGTATTTATTAGGTGCCTACTAAATACCAGGCCCTATGACAGATACTGGGAATATAAAAAAAGGCCAAAAGATAGTCATTTCTCTCAAGGAGCTCACAGTTTAATGAAGGAGAGACAACAGGCAAAAAGATGTGCACAATCAAGATACATACAAGATTTTTTTGGTGGGGGGGGAATCTCAGAGGGAAGCCACTAATATTAAAGAGGACTAGGAAAAACTATATAAAAGGTGAAACTTTAGCTGATACCTGAAGGAAGCTGAGAAAGTTAGGGGTCAGAGATGAAGAAGGAGAACATTTCTATGGATGAGGGACAGCTAATGAAAAGCCAGTTAGGAAAGGGAGTGTCCTATGTGAGAAATAGAGGATGCTACAGTCACTAAATGGCAGAGTGCATGGAAGGGAGTAAGGTGCAACAAGGCTGGTAAGGCAGGAAGGGGGAAGGTTATGAAAGGCTTGAAAAGTCAAAGAGAGGTTTTAAAAATTAATCCTGGGGGCGGCCAGGTGGCGCAGTGAATAGAGCACTGGCCCTGGAGTCAAGAGGACCTGAGTTCAAATCCAGCATCAGACACAACAGAAAAACTAGCCATGTGACCTTGGGCAAGTCATTTAACCCCAATTACCCTACCTTCCCCTTCCAAAAAGCAAAAGGAAATTGATCCTGGAGTTAGTAGGGATCCATTGGCATTTATTGAATAGGAGCTGGGGGGAAGTGTGATGGTGGTGGTGATGAGGTGACCAGAGTTGCCTTTTAGGAAGATCAGTTTGACATCTGAGGAGAAGATGGATTGGAGTGGTGAGAAGCTTGAGTCAGAGAGACCCACCAGCCTGCTATTGTAATAGTCCAGGCATGGGTTGATCAGGGCTTGCAAGAGAGTGGTCAGAGGAGAGAAGGGACAATCCCTAGATTTCTGTCTTTTCTCTCTGTCTCTCTCTCTCTGTCTCTCTCTTTCTCTGTCTCTGTCTCTCTCTCCCTGTCAGAAATGACAGTACTTGTTAACTGACTGGATATGGGCCATGAGATGGTAGTACCCTTGACAGTAATAAGGAAGTTGGGAAGAGATGTTTTTCTTTTTACTTTTTGAGGTGGGGAGAAGATAATAAGTTTGGTTTGGGGCATGTTGTTTAAGATATCTATCGACATCCAATTTGAAATATATAAGCTTGACATGCAAGACTGGAGGCTGAGAGTGACTTATCTTTGGTTACACGGCCAGCATTTGTAATAGTCAGGACCCATACTTAGATCTTTTTGATACCATGGATGCCCTAGCCAAAATCATGACTCTCCAAAATCATAAATCCATTTTTTAGCATTACCATTTCTCAGATGATGTTGTTGTAGTCTCTGAAAAATTAAACCTGAAGGTTACCCAAAGGATAATGGAGAGAATCACTGTGCTATAACTTGGCTTCAACTTATTACTAAGAAAGAGTTGGCATAAAATGTGTCAGAGATACATGTGATTAGAACAAGAGATGGGTTGGACATGTGGCAGGAATTAGAGAAAACAGATGGACACGCTGCATGCCAAAATATCTAGAGAACATATTGATTGGGGCAACCCTCTGTGAATTTATGGGAAAACATAAATAAAAATCATAAAAGATGAGAAAATGTAGATGTGTTATGACCTGACCCAATAGATTGCACATAGCAATAAAATCATAGGTCTGTCTAGTGAAGTAGGAAAGAAAAATCATAGTGATAAAATAATTTGGGGTCACAGAGATCATCTAGGTCCATATCCTCATTCCACAGGTAAGATATTTGAGGTTTAGGGGTGGCTAGGTGGTGCAGTGAATAGAGCACAGGTCCTGGAGTCAGGAGAACCTGAGTTCAAATCTGGCCCCAGACACTTAATACAAAAACGAGCTGTGTGACCTTGAGCAAGCCACTTAACCCCAATTGCCCTCCAAAAAGCAAAAAAAAAGATATTTGAGGTTTAGAAAGAGGGAGTCACTTCCCCATGGTTATAGAATAAGTTAAGGACAGTGTTAGGACTTGAAGCCAGGTTTCCCCCTTACTGAATACTCTTTTTACTCTGCTATGTTTAGTCAGAACTGAATTCTAGTTCTAGCACTGTCTAGATTCTAACACTATCATTAACTTGCTATGTGACCTTGAACAAATCACCTCAGTCCTCTGAGATTGATTTTTCTCATCTGTGAAGCGAGAGTAACACATTCCAGTTACAGAAGGTGCATAGAGGTCACATAGTCCAAACCTCTCAGTTTACAGATAAGGAAATTGAGGCCCAGAGAAGTGATTTACCCCATATTATATACAATACAAGTAGAAAAACTGGAAATACATATCTGACTCCAGATTTACCATTCTTTCCTTTACATTCCACAGTCTTACTTTGCCTTGTAGGGTTCTCAGGAGGAAAATGGTGGAAGTACTCCTGGAAGGACCACTCAGTGTCTTTTATACATTGTCAACCATCTTTGTAAATGACTTTGGGGTTAGTAGTTCTCTGGATAATTATAAAGGTTCTGTATGGGGGGGGGGGGGGGGGGGGAGTGGTGGAGAAGGGTTTGGAATTCAATAGAAAGGCTTATTTGCTTGATCTTTAGCAACCTTGAGTGATTGCTCCTTGTTGGAAGGGGGTGGTGGTGGTGCTCAACACTAGGCAAGTACTTTATATCCAGGTTCTGATTAGTGTGAATAATGAATCCTGTAAAGTAGTCCCATTATTTGAATTCCTACTGAATATTTCTATTGGGATGTAACCAATGACTACATTTTACATAATTATAACTCTGAATAGTGTAAATTTGAATACACGAGACCCTTTCAGAATGTAGGTATGTCTCAAGAAATATACAGGTCCCTGGGGGTAGTGGAAACCCACAAGAGAGGGAGAGTAGGCTTGACTCTTTAAATCCCAGGGGTGAGGTTTTGTGTGTGTGTGTGTGTGTGTGTGTGTGTGTGTGTGTGTGTTATGCCGTTGTTTTTCTGCCATGTTAAATTAAACTTAGGCTATATTTAATGCATTGTCAGTTTGCTGTTTTGTGGGAGCTTATGGACTTTTTTCCTTTTCCATAGTGGCTTAGACATGAGTCACACACTTTTGTCTCCAGGGAAAGCCCTGTGTCAAAGCATGAAGCAAAAAAAAAAAAAAAAAAAAAAACAACTAGATGCCTCTTTAGCAACTTTCCAAACTGAACATGGTCTGTGCAAACCCAAGGATTGGATTTGTGCTTTGAGAAGAATAAAGCTCTGTGAAAATGAAAGGGATTATTATTAAGAGTTAGAAAATGCAGTCTTATAGCTTTGATATTTGGCAAAATAGAAGCAGCATTAAAGCCAGGAAACCTGCATTAGAATCTCAGCTCTCAGATATGTTCCCTAAGACCAGGGATTGGATTTTGTTTTATTTTTATGTACCTAGCATCTCGCATATAGTAGGTGCTTAACAAATGCTTATTGGATTGATCAAATTGGCCATGTAACATTGGTCAAATTGGTTAGCCTTTCCCACCTGTTCATACACAAAATGGGTATAATAATATTTACACCCTCTTCTTCAAGGGGGTGGGGAGGAAAGGATTTAATAAATTCTAAATCACTATTTTAATATGAACTACAATTGTTATTCTAACTGTGGATGCTGAAAAGAAAAGTACATATCTTTCCTATCTTATGACATTTAATATTTCCTTGAGCTAGTTCGATTTTCTCATTATTTTATTATAACTTCAGCTGAATAAAAATAGATTTGGAATCAAGTCAGTATGTTCTTACATATAAGTCCTCCTGAATGGCCATCAATAATTTTTCTTTTTAATGACTAAAAGCACCATTGAAATTAAAGCCCTTATGACATTATCAGTGAATATTATTTTTCCATTGGGAAAAACAAAACAAAGACAAAATCTTGCCAATATTAGCCACCAGCTTGGATGATGCAGAGGAATGGGTTTTTTTAATCTCAAGAGATAGATTTAGTATTGATGCTTATCTTCATGATGCTTTCAGGAAATCAAGACTTCCTCTGTTAATCCAGGAATTTCATGTCATTGAGATGGTGGTTTTGTTCCTTTTACAATTTTCTTTTCAAGGCAAAGAAATTACACAAGTATGTATATCAAGAAAAAGAGAGTAGGGACTGAACGTGGGATTCTCTTTGCCTGAGTAATTCCCAGATGAGGAAATTCGTTTTACCAATGCAAGTCAGCACTTTCCCTGCACCTGGAAGTCTTAGAAGAGCTTTCTAGAGCACCAAGAAATTCAGTGACTTTGCCAGGGTTACACAATTAGGTTGTGTCAGAGGAGGGAGTTTGAACCTTTATCTTCCTGGATTCTCGGGTAGCTCTCTTTCTGCCACATCATGATAGTTCTCTATTTATCAAGAGAAATAGCCATAAAGCATAAAGAATAGGTCAACAACAATAAAAACTATTCACACCTTGCAATCAAAAAACAGGAAGAAGTGTTTCTTTTGCTTACAGCTCCAATTAATTTAACAGTGCAAGGCTTATTACTGCAAATTTTACTTAATACTAAGAATATATGCATTCTATCAAAGTTTAGCCTTGTGATATTTCACTTCAATCAAGACTTTCTTTTCTCCAAATTTATAAATTGGCTGTGTCATTTTACTCAGAAGGATGAAGTGACCTAAAATATAGCTTCCGGAAAATATATGATGACAAATGTGAGTGGCCAGGTCATTTAGGAAGCGATATAATAGATGGTTGTGTGGGGGTGGGAAGAAAGAGAACAAGCACTTAGTAAGCACCTCATATGCGCTGGGCACTATGCTAAGCCCTTTGCAGATTTCAGCTCATTTGATCCTCAGAACAACCCTACTAGGTAGGTGCTACTATTATCCCTATTTTATAGTTAAGCTCAGTCAGACAGTGGTGAAGTGACTTGCCCAGGGTCACACAAATATGTATCTGAAGCTGGATTTAAACTTAGGTTTTTTTTTCTTTACTTCAGGTCCAGCATTCTATCTACTGTACCACCTAGTTCCTTCCATGTCATTAAAAATGTTCTATTGGGGCGGCCAGGTGGCTCAGCGAGTAAGACCACCAGCTCCAGTGTTGGGATGACCTGGAAATCAAATCACGAGCTCAGACTCAGCACCACACCCAGAAATAACTGGCCGTATAAACTTGAGCAAGTTACTTAACCCCGATTGCTTAAAAAAAAATGTGCATCAAAATCCATTTCCAGAAATAATTTATTCCCTCAGTTTCTCCAGAAGTGGACCCTCCTTTTTGTCAAAGAATAGCTGTTAAGTAAAAACACCAACATAGCAACCGCATCTGATAATGAACATAGCATTCTGTCCTTTAGCCCTCCCCCCCACCATTTTTCAAAGGCAAAGATGTATGTTTCATTGTCTATTCTTGGACTAAAGTTGATCATAACAGTGATGTAGGGTTCAGTTTTATTTCAGCATCTTTTATATTTATATTTATGTAGTCATTATGTATATTCTCTTAGTTCTAATTACTTCACTCTGTCTTTAGTTCATACATGTATTCTCATGTTCCTTTGTATTCCTTATGGCCATTTATTGTTATGTAATTCTTCATCACATACATATGCTGTGTAGTTTGTTGAGACATCTTTCAATCAATGAGTACCCATGTCTGTGCTGCCCTAAAAGTACTGCTATGAATATTTCATGACACACAGTATCTTTCTGTCTTTGATCTCCTTAGTGTATTTGCCCTTTGTAATACTTTTATTGATTTTTTCATAACATGGAAATTTTTGAATATATAGCTCCCTATCATGGCACCTATTAAGAGCTTAATAAATATTAGTTGACTAATTGACTGACTTTAAGCAATAATATTCCTTTGTCATAAAGAGGAAAAACCAACTGATATAGAACAACTCTGACAGTGTGTTGTGTATGTGTGTATGCATTATGCATGTGTATGTATGTGTATATATGTGTGTATGTATCATATATTATATACACACCATATATGTGCACACACGTGTATCTTTGGGTAGACATAGACACATGCATGTTGTATGCATATGAATATGTATGTGTATATGTATATCCCATCCTTGGTCAACTATCTGAACAAAAAAGTAGGAAAAAGGTGCTTGTTCTCTAAGCAGTCCTTGGCTTTAACAGAAGGGGAGGAAGGGGAATAAGCATTTATATAGTGCCTACTGTGTAATATGCACTTTAGAAATAACTTAAGCTCTGATGCTACATGTACACAGATAGCAAAGTCCAAGGCAAACAATAGAGTGAACACCAGTAATTTAGGGGAATCAGATCATTTAAGGATAGAGGGAGCTCTAGCAACTGAGGGGATGGCATGAAGTTACCTCAAAGAAGAAAAGTATTCTCTGAGGAAAATTCTGGCTTGAGAGGTGGCACATGCCAATGCCTAGAGATAAGACATGGTGTGTCTAGCTGTAGCAAAACATTTTAGTTCAGCTCAGTTGAATTGGAGAGACTGAAGGGGAAGAGTATGAAATAAGTTGGAAAATGTAATTTGGAAAGAGACTGTGGAGAGACTTGAATCCCAGACTTAGATATTTTTGATAATGTTACAGAAAATGGGGAGCCAGTGGAAACTTTGAACAGAGGAGTTATATGGCCAGACCTGTTCCTTGAGAAGATTATTTTAGCAGTTGAATGGATTGTAGGGAGAAAGACTGAAGGGAGAGATACTGTTAAAATAGTCCATGAAAGACAGGCTAAGGGCTTGCTCTATGGTACTGGATATGTGGGTAGAAAGAAGACAAGAGCTAGAAGAAAGGACGTGGAGATTAAATCATGAGGATTTAGCAATCGATTGATATAGAGAGTCATGAAAAGGCCACAATCCAGTGGACTTCATGGTTCCAAATTTGGAGGTACAGAAACTGTTAGTTTCTTGACTCTGACACTTTTTGTCTATGTGACTTTGAGCGGACAGCCTCTCTGAAACTTGATTTCTTCAACTGTAAAAATGAAGGGGTTGGAGTACATATTCTTCCAAGTCCCTTCCAACTCTATAAGTGGGATCCAATGAAAATCTGAGTGAAAGAAAGGAAAATCTTTCCTTAAACAGAAGTACGGAAGTTACAAAGATGTTAATTTAGAGGTGAGTGGGAAAAATGGGTTTTCTTTTGACCGTGTTGAATTTGAATACATATTTAGGTCCAGAAACCAGTTACAGGAGCAAGACAGTATTTCAGGAAAGATGAATGTCAGGAACATTATTCATAGCATTGCAGAATTATAGATTTACATGCTAGAGGACACCTAATTTAACTTCTTCAGTTCACAGATGAGTATACTGATGCTTAAGGAGGTAAGTAACTTGCCCATAGTCATGCTGGTTATAAGCTGTCAGTGCTCATTCTATGTTCTATCTTCAGCTCTGCTTGGTTTCAATTCCACGGAACACACCAGATGCCCCTTTCCTTTCCATCATTCCATACATTCCTTTACATCTTCCTTTAGTGTGTTGTCTTTTCAAATTAGATTGTAAGCACCTTGAGGGCAGGAGTCTTTCTTTTTCTAAACTTAGCATAGTGTCTAGGACATCATAAGGACTTGATAAATGTTCATCAAATTGAATTGAAATTTCTGATATTTCAATCTCAGTTTTCTGATTCTAGTCAACCCATTTGAGACATGATCATGTAGCTTGATATGTTGTCATTGAGGTGATATGTAGATACTGATGTGTTGACCTATGATAATCTTCTCCCCCCCTCAAAAAAAAGATCAAAAGAGAAATAGTTTAAATATTTATGGCAAGTCAGTTTCTATGGGGCCAAACCATTTTATTAAAGCTTCCAAATAACTGTCATGCCAATTGACTGTCATACTAAAGAAAGACATTCAAACTTCCCAGAAGAATTAATTTGTAATATTATTCTAGATAACAAAGCTTTTCTACTTATAGAATCCTTTATGAGAGGATTTCTGTCTAGTGTTTATATTTTTAACAATCCCAGGAATTCACATTTAATGTATGGTATTGATGAACTAACACTTTCACTTCTGAATTATTCTCCTGCTGAATAACCCTGGCAAGGAGTTGGCTCAGTATGTTTGCATACATAGAATTTATGCTCAAGCCTTGCCCAGTGATGCCCCTCCTTCCTTCATTTCTCCTCTTAATGCAGGTCCTACACCTGCAAACTGAGTCAGACCTTCTCAGGTTCTAGAGTCAGGAAATGAGATTTTTAGGAACATTTTTAAATGCCTCCATCACCAAAGTGCATTAGGCCTAAACACAATTATTTCTTTACCCAGGAACCAATGGACTCTGGTGGATTTACCCTCAGGAGAGCGTGGGTCTGAGTACCAGCTCCATTTCATGCTAACCATGTCCCTGGGGCAGATCACTGAAGCTCTCTGACGGAAAATACTTAAGCCACTTGTTCACAGGAATTTTGGAAGCAAGTCCTTTGTATACCTCAAAGATCTAGGTAAATGTGTGGTTGTTACTAATATTTTATTATGTGTTTATTTATGTGTTAAACTCACAGCTAAAATTAAAATTGAGATTATATTTTTTTTTATGAAATTGTGTGTGACTAAAATGTGGTTTTCAACTTTGTCTTTTTGGTTTTCTTGTCAGGGGACACACAATTGTGTGTGTGTATATGTGTATATATAGGGTGAATGGGGTGTTAAGGAAGACTAGTACCTCTGGTGTGAGGGTGCCAAGCCCTTGTCAGGGCTGCTCATCCACCTCTGTTGCCCACCCGTCACCTACTTCTCACCTCTGACTCTAAGAAACTGTAGCATGGCAGTGGCCACACCACAGTAACATCATTTTGGCAGATGGGCTAAACTAGACTAAGGGTAACCTACAGGCCTCAGACCCATTGGTAAGTTAGAAGGGTGAAGACTAAGCTGAAGACTTGCTTGGTGGAGTAGGTGTATATGAAAAATTTGTTCCAATGGCCACAAAGGCAGCAGAAGCAGGTGATGCTGACCCCTTAAAGCCTGGCTAGACATCGAAAATAACAAGGTCATCCACTGCATGCCAAGCCATCACTAGCCATCCTAAATTTTTTCTTGCCATTGGACTTTGATGACTCTGGGAGAGAGAATAAGGTCATCGCTTAAATTCAATTTATGCACAAGTCAAAAGGTAGCTTTCATACTATGATATGCACTTCCATGTATATGTAAATGTGTTTATATGCATATTTGTATATGCATGTATGCAATGAATACCTGTATGTCTTCATGCATATATATATATATACATATATATACACACATATTCCATGTGTTTGTGTGTGTATAGAGGGACAGAGACAGAGAGAGAGAAAGAGGGGGAATAAGGCAATGTTAATTGTTATCTATATGACTATATAAAAATTATATATACATACATATATATATATACATATACATGCATCTAGTCTTGGATTTATGATTTCATCAATGTCCACACTGCCATTTTGTGATGCAGGTCACAGCCCATTCATAGTCTTGCCCGTGTCTTCCTAAAAATCCTCTATTTAGTGGCCTTTCAGTATGCTAGGACCCTTCCTCTCAATATTCTTTCACCATTCCAAAGATGCCAATGAAGATTGTGTCTTGCCTGTCTGTTAACTAGAAGGAAGCTAGTTGGCACAGATGGGTAGAGTGTTAGACCTCAAGTCAGAAAGACCCAAGTCCAAATTGAGTCTCAGACACTTTTTGCAATCTTCACCAAATCACTTAGCCACTGTCCATTTTCCTGGTCTGTAAAATAGGGTTGATAATAGGACCTACCTCCTGGGGTTGTTGTGAGGAACAAAGCATCACAAATCTTCAAATGCTATATTACTCTTGTTATTAGTCTATGACGGCTTTTTTTATGTTGTTTCTCCTATGTAATTCTTCATTAGTAATGTATTGCCTCCACTCATATACCTCTAAATTGGCTTTTGGGTGACCTTCAGCTCTAATTTTTCAGAGACTAGTATTTAATGATTCACAGTCCTGTCATTTATATATAATATACATGAATATAATTCCATATTTAGCTGTTTACTTATGATCAGTCAAAACTGATTGCTCACTCTTCATTTGAGAGAATATAATTATCATGGAATCCAAGTCCATGTTGGTCCAATTTTGCCTGCATTTATTTGTATATACAATTTTTATGTATGAACAGATGACTCAAGGGGACAAGTGGGTATACTTGAATTGAAATTAAATTAAACCAAATGAAATACATATATATATATATTATGTACAAATGTATGCATTTTTGATACACACACATTGTAGTATTTGTTTATACCTTATTCCTTTAACCAAAACCTATAAACTCTTTGAAGGCAAATTGGTGA
>NW_027187078.1:0-12878 GCF_028583685.1 Petaurus breviceps papuanus | reverse complement strand
AGCTGGGTCTGTGGCCCTGACCCCCCTCCCTGTCGCCCGCCCCCTCGTAGACCCTCCCCCACAGCGGGGGTCCTGGTGTCCGGCCTGGGCCCGCAGCGAGCTCGGACTTGGGGAGTCCTCCCCAGCCCCGCCTCCTGCCCAACCCCTCCCACCTCTGGCCCGGCCGGGGCCTCAGTTTACCCGGCAGGCTCACCTGGAGGGCGTCGGCAGGCGGGTGTCCGGGGGCCATCCCGGCACTGAAGCAAGAGGCGGGTGGGTGGATTGTCACGGCCCAGAGGGGCAGAACCCGGGGCAGGTCCTCGCGGTGGCTCCTGATTGGCTCCCAGGCTGCCCCACCCCCTTCGTCTTGGCCAATGGCCGTGCCCGCTGGCGGGAGAGCGTGGCTGCAGAAGGACCGAGAGGACCCTCCCCTTCCGACAGCTCCAGAGGCTGGGGCCTTGCACCTTGGCTGCACCCTCTCTGCAGTCGGCCCCGCTTCCGCCTGTGGCCCTCATTCACCCCAGGCCTGGACACGAGGGCTCGGGCTGCGGCTGTAGCCAGGGACGCAGCGGAATCCTCCCGGAGGAGCATGGAAGTGACGTAGCACCGTCGAGGCCGGGTAGTCCTCCCTACCCGGAAGCCGGGGAGTTACCCGCACAGCCTTCTGGGAAACGTAGTCCGGAGACTCATGTGACATATGCGCATGCCTGAAGTCACGCCCCTCAGTCCGGCGGGTCCCTCCCCGCTGGGGAAGGCCTCTCTTCTCAGGGAAGCCCACCTGAATCCCCCCCATTTCCTTTGTCCCCCTCACACGCACCCCTCCCGCTCCCGATCCATAGCGGCTGCTAACTGGCGTCCTGGCCCGAGCAAAGTCGTGCGGATAAAGCACAGCCCCACGCGCCTGGCACGTCGAGGCGCCCCACCAGGGCTCGTTCCCCACCCCCCCCTCACCCCCAGGGGCTCTGCTCCGCTTCTCGGAGCCCCCCAGGTCCGGCGCGGGTCCCCGGCGCCCCCCTTTCCTCTGGACGGTTTGTAGATTACCGCCTTGTTCATTTCCAGGGAGCCGGGGCGTCTGCCCAGCCCGAGACCCTTCCCCAGGGAAGCGGGGTGAGACACCCGGTCCGAGGGCCGAGCAGCAGGCGCCAAGGTCACCCAGTGCATCCCCGGCCACGGCTCGGCCTGGCTTCGGTCCTGCCATCGGAACCCCCTGACTGGAGGAGCGGGGGACTGAGGGCTCGGCGTCCCTCCACCTCACCTGGGTCCGGTGCGTGTGCAAGTCCGGACTTCGCCGAGCCCCCGCCCCGCCCCCAACAAGGTGAGGGGGTGAGGCTGACCTTCCAGGGGTCCCGCTGCCCGGGCTAACGCAAGCGGGGGGGGGGGGGTCTTCCTGATCTCCACCGGCCCAATTACTGAGCCCTGCTGTCAGCACAAGCCCTCTCTCCGTGTTTCTCCTCTTGCCTCCCTGGGCACCGGCTCCCAGTGACGGAGGCGGCCCACGCGTGGCAGTGGGTACGTGTGCAGGGGAGCCTGAGACTGGATAAGATTTCACAGCTAAGTGACTTGGGGAAAAAATCAATTTCCTCAAGAGAGAAGGGCAAACAGCCAGTGAATGCAAAGTCAGAGTAGCTTAACAAGCAAAGAGTTATTCCCTGCTCTGTTGAGAGCAGAGAGAGATTTTGGAAGAGTAGATGGCATCCCAACTACTGAACTAGTGTTCAAAATGTTCAAAGTGAACAAAATGTGCGGTGAAATGGGTTTAATATGAGACTGGGCAGGGAAGTAAGAACTGTCCCTACAGGTGGGAGGAGCTTACCACGCAGGTGGAGCTGGCGCAGAGGAAGTTGGTGAGGGCAGTCAGAGATGGGGAGAGAGGAAGCAGGGAGCTAGCCGTGAGTGAGAGGGAGTGATTTTGCTTGAGGGTGTTCATTTTGGGGAAGGCCCCAACAGAAGGAAGGCATGGCTAATGGGTATAGATTTCTTTGTTGCTGTGATGGATTTGGCTTTCTGGTGTTGGAATAAATGTTTTGGTTTCATCAGAACCACAATGGCTGCAGGTACGGCATTGGGGCTACAGTGACCAGATAAGGTGGCCTGTGGGTCATGCATGCCATATGGGTTCCCCTTTGCATCAAAACAATTTCTGCCCCTCTTGTGCCAACATCTCCGTGACCAGGGACATGGGAAGCGAGACCCCAGAACTACAAATCCATCAGCTGTGGTTTGCTCCTGTGTTTATGCAGAGCCCCATCATGTGGTTTCTAGCTGCCTTAATTCCTCATGGAAGAAAATCGTGATAAAAAGAGAGAGGAAATGCAACCCTACCACTGGAACACTTGCAGATTCACGTTATTGAATTGTAAGAACCTGTGGGCTACAGATATGTTTTAGGGAGTGGCTAGGTGGCACAGTGAATAGAGCCCTGGCCCTGGAGTCAGGAGGACCTGAGGTCAAATCTGGCCTCAGACACTTAACACAAAAACTAGCCATGTGACCTTGGACAAGTCACTTAACCCCAATTGCCCCCCCCCCCAAAGCAGAATGTTTTGGTGTGCAGACACCAATTGAACCATTGGATAGAATGCCCATGCCACAGCAAACATTGTAGTATGAAAATTAATACTGATTTTTGTTTCTTATAATTGATTTTATTCTGTAACCACATTCTTTATTCTAAGCCTTTTCTCTCTCTGTATGAAGCTCATGAATTCAGCGGTTTAAGCCTCTCTCTAATTAAATGCCGAAGATTTAAGCTTTCCCACAATCACTGTTAGTTACAGAAAAAATTCTTTTAGAGGCTCAGTACTCTCCTAGACCATTATCTTATCACCAGCTTCAAGGTTTGCATGTTATGTTTGAGAATTGGACTAACTCACCCTTGTCGATTAAAAAATGATGGTCTTATCTGATTCCCAATCACCAGTGTGTCTACATCCCTGCATCCCTATCAGTGTTGTCAGGATGCAGCTGGGACCCACAAAGATTCACAGAAGCATTCATTCTTTAGAGACAGAGAAAGGTGGTCTCAATCTCACACGTGAATATTCCCATCTTCCTTAATGTAAGCAAGCATGATGCCTCACACAGGCCATGCTGGTTAATTATTTTGTCTTTGTCCTGTTCTTTGCTCTGTGCTTATGAAACTGCGTTGCATCTTCAATTCAGGGTGTTTCTGCGGCTTAAGAGATCTGTTTAGGGGCAGGTAGGTGGAGCAGTGAATAGAGCCCTGGCCCTGGAGTCGAGAGGACCTGGGTTCAAATGTGGGCTCAGATACTTAACACCTACTGGACCTATGACCTTGGTCAAGTCAACCCCAATTGCCCTGCCTTTCCCCCTCCAAAAAGACAAGTAAATAAATCCTGAGATCTGATGTATAGGTGGGCTGCACCTCTGCTAAGAAACCGTGATTCTGCTCTGAGAAGCTCACCTCAGTTTATCTTTCTGTTAAATGTCACATGCTGATAGTCGGTGCTAGGGGCGGATGTGGCGAGGAGAACCCTCCTCCCCAGAATCCTCGGGGGAAAAACGTCTTTCCTCTTCTGGGCCCAAGTGGAAGATTTGTCCACTAAGGGAGCGTTTCTGTGTTAGGGACTCCGTGACTGGGGAAAAGTTCTCCACAGTCAGATCTCTGGGCAAGAGGGTACATTGGGATTCCTTCTGTGTGTTCGTTCTGGGTGTTTCTATTTGCATTATACCACACACAGAGACGCACACGAACTCACACTCACGCACACACACGCACAGACTGCCTCGTCCTGTTAACGAGGGTCCCTCACAATAGCATGAGGGACGTCTCCCCGCCGCCCCGGGCCCCGCGGCCTCTGCAGGACGGCTGCGGACCCGCTGCACCGGGCGCACGAGACCGGCCTCTCGCCCCAAATCTGCTCCTTCGCCCCGCACACGCGAGCTTGGGCTGGGGAAGCGCCGTCGCCTTGTCTCGGGCACCATCTCGCGGCCAAAGTGAGAACAGCAGCGCGCTGAGGAGGGTCTGCACTGGGGAGGAGGACTCCTGGCTTTGGGTGCGAATTCTCCAACGTTCGCTCAGGTTCCCGGACTGAGGACCGGCGGCGGCGGCGGCTGAGCCTGCAGGGCGCCTGCCTGGAGCTGCGCGCTCCGCCGGCCCGGCCGGAGCAGGCGGACCCTCCTGCCGTCCCCCGGCCCAGATTCACGCCCCGCAGTCCCCCCGTGGTCCCCCGAAGTCCTTCCCCGCCCTCTGGCCCCGCACAGCTTTCTGCACCTTCGCCTCGAGCAGAGGGAGCTCTCTAGGCGCCTCCGCTGTTGGTCCGCAGGGTCTTTGGGGGTCCTTTGGCCCCTCTTGCTTCTGTGCTGGGCGCAGCCTGCCCCCCGGGGTCTCCTGGGAAGAGATCCTGGGCCTGGCCGGAGCTGCCCCCAGCCTGGGATGCTCACGCTTTGTGCTGTTGGTCTGAATGACAGCCCGCTCAGGGGGTGCGTGGCTGCGGCCTCCACCGGCTCCAGAGGCTCCGGACTAGGGGCGTGCTAGAGCGCTGGTCCCAGGGTCCCCGCCCCCTTCCTCTGCTGCTCTCCCTGGCCCCCTTCTATGCTCCGACCCCTTCCCTCCCGCGCTTCCCTCGCTCCTCACCCTCACCTTCTCAGCCCACCTGGCCTGCTCCATCTCCAGCAGCTCTGGCACGGAGGCTCGCGGGCATCTATGGGGGCACCGCTCCTGCACCCCTTCCCTCTCCTCTCCGGTCTCTGCACCTCCTTCCCACTCTCCCCAGATCCCGACAGAGGCTGGGAAACTCTGGGCCAATCACTTCACCAGGGCAGGGGTCTGGGCTCTCTTCTGAGTCAAAGAAGCAGGTGAGGTCAATCCCAGACCGTCTGGGGTCAGTGAGCTGGGCAGGCTCCCAGGAGGAGCGTGATGTGACCACAGGCCTCTGGGCAACAGAGGGGCCCTCCAGAGCTAGGAGTGTGGGTGCGGTTCCATCTCTGAGCCCCTGCCATTGGCTCCACTCTGCACCCCAGTTCCATCTTACTATTTAATAGGAAGGAAATCATCGTTTGTTTTAGCTACCATGTGCTACCGCTGAGCTCGATGTCTTACAGAGGATTTCATCTGGTCTTCCCAACAAGCCTGGAAGAGGTGCTATTATCCCCCTTTAAGTGACTGGCCCAGAGCACAGAGCTCTGGTCTAGGAGCAGGTCTGGACTGAGATCTTCCTGAGTCTAGGCGCCAAGCTCTGTGCACCCTGTGGAGCGCTCCACTTACACAAACACAGCAAGCCTTTCTGGCTGTGCTTATCACATTCTGTAGCCAGTTCTCTCCTCTCTTCTCCGCAGTTACAGAGCTCTTAAAGGTCTGCTTCTTTTATTCCCATTTTACAGATGAGGACACTGAGTCAGAGAGAAGTTGTGATTCACCCAGCATTGCACAGCTGAGTGTCTGAGGAGGACAAGTGAGAGCCCAGAAGTTAGACAGGCATGTTATGTACTATGACACACAGTAATGCAGGATCAAAAGGAGATGCCGGCCAAGTCCCCAACAGAGTTCTGTTCTTCCAGACTGCTCTGGCAGGGAGAGCTGATGCTCATGAATGGCCCGAGGACGCCGGGTGGGGAACACGACAGATGGTGTCACAGGTTACCCTACAGCTCTGCTTTGGGTCCACAACGCTCTTTTACTGATAAATTTTGTTGTGTTGCTTTTTTATATCCCCATGGTTCTCCCCAGTGCCCTCCTCTTCCTCCTCCCAGATAGCCATCCCATATAATAAGTAATATTTTTATAAGACAAAAAGGAAAAAAAACCAATATAACTGATAAAATCAAGAATGTCTTCAAATGCTTAATAGACAACACTTGTAGACCTCCCACCTCTGCAGAAAGGTAGCATGGGGTGTCTTGCTTTCTCTTTGTCATTTCACAACATGCCCTTCTAAGACCCTTGTGTCATCATTCTTTGTTTACACCATCATCATGTATCTCATTTTCTTGGCTCTGCTGGCTTCCCCTGCATCAGCTCACAGAGATCATTCCAGGCTTCTCTGTACCCATCATGCGCATCATGTCTCAGCACAACAATATTCCATCGCACCCATGGACCACAATTGGCTTAGCCATTCCTCAACTGAAGGATATCTGCTTTGTCACTATAAATATAGAGGTGTGTCTTTCTTCTTATTGACAGACTTCTTGGGTATAAGTTTAATAATGGAAACTCTGGATCAAAGAGGATGTTATTTCATTCACTTTATTTGCATAACCCCAAATTCCTCCTAAAATGGTCGTACTGACTCACAGCTCTGCCAGCAATGTGTTAGTGTGCCTATCTTCCCACAACGCCTCCAGCCTTGACCCAGACTGACATCTTTTATCCTGTGTCAATTTGCTGAGGGTGAACGGAAACTTCAGGAGTGTTTTGATTTGCATGTATTTGGAGCAAGTCACAAATTCTATCTGCCTCAATTTGTCATCTGTAAAATGGGGATCATAATACTTTCTACCTCCCAGAGCTGCTGTGAGCATAAAGGGAGATATTTGTGGGCACTATGCCAACCTGAACACATTGCATTAATGCTATTATTGTTGTTGTTGTGATTAATATTAATAAGGTCAAAAACCTCACACTGGGAAAGAGCTCACATTTCAATTTCACTTCTCTGTTCACAAAAAATCGGAAGCAAGTAGTGTGGGAGCTTGTGTTGAACCCATTTCACAGATGAAAAATGAGACAGGTTGAGGCTAAGGGGCTGCCTCTGGTCCCCTAGCTCATTAGGATGAGAGCTGTGCACATGAAAAGCATTTATAAAGTGCTTTTATATGCCAGACACTGTGATAGGTGCTTTGGAAAAGTAAAGGCAAACACACGGGTCATGCACATAAACAGCCCGCTTAGGAGGGAGACCATGTGCAAACCACTACGGACTGGAAAACAGTCATGGGCAACAATTGGCTGCCACTTCTCTAATTTAATTTTTTTTTCAGCTTCCAGCTAATTCTTGATTTTCTCCAGTTCCATTTTCTCAGCATGGACTAAGCATACAGAAATATAAGAAAAGCCTTCATGACTGACCAGATCTTTTGTTTTCTTTTAAATCTAAAGAAAGATCAGGATGCAGGAAAGAGCTCAGACAAAAACAAGCAGACATGAGAACAATGCTGCGTATGCCAACACAGCAGGACAGTGTGTGTGTGTGGGGGGGGGGGGATGTTAGGAACTCTCCTCAGGCCTCAAGGAGGCAGCTGCCACAGGACGCTTCAATCTGACCTGTGTTCCATGGTGGACGAAGGGACCCGATGGCCCACAATAGTCTCCCCTGCACTTCTTTCTCTCTGATAGCCCTTTGGCCCTCCACTGCCCCTTCTCTTCAAGTGAGTCTGATGCCACCTATCCTTATAGGATACCTAATTCTTAGCTCTTGCTCCTTCCTCCCAGTCTGCCCTCTCAAAGACCATGTCTCCTGTTCAGAACTTTGGAGTGCCATTCAAAGATACCACCTATGTGCAGCATAGCCACAAGGCCAAATTTCTTACAATTAGGGTTAGGGTTAATTCTTGAACAACAAAGCCCTGAAACCAGTCAGTTCTCAAAGCCATTTCACATAGGCAATGTGGGCCAGAGATTATCACTGGTGAAAACCTGTATCTTTCTTGTACAGTACTCAAGGATGCTCTTAATCTGCATTTCATCTAACCTTACACAGCGCTTACAGATATGGCAAAGTTGGCATATGGGTGATCAGTTGTGTGTTCTTGAAGAGGACCGTGATATCAGGGAGCTGATGCCAGGACTTGCAGTTGACTCTGAGTGAGGGAGGGCGGCCTCACTTTCTCCTCCAGAGTCATCCAGGGTCAGATATCAATCAGGATGACTGGAGATGACCCAGGATGCAGTACATCCTTAGCAAAGTGATTGTGGGTCACATTTTCACAAGTTTTAGGGGACCCTCTCTTTCAGGCAGTATAGCAGACACTAACTCATAATATTTTCCCTTGCAGAGATGGCTTCATTCCTCCCCAGTTCTCCAGGACATTCTCTGAAATGCCCCCCAAACTTCTTCCTGAAAGCTCACCCCCCCCCCACTCAACACTGGAACTGCCTTCTGCCCCAGGGGCCTCTCACAGACTGGCTGACTTCTCCAAGCACCTCTATTCTAAGACCCAGCCCAGGCATTCGTTCCTCTCCAGGCTGCTGGACTCCCACATCACCAGGATGTTCTCTAAAATGTGGTCATAGAGAAAACGGCTTGTTGGGGGAGGAGGCAGATGGACGACATTCTTCTTTACCCTAAATCCACATGCCAGAGGGCACTCCATCTGCACAGCAGTCATGTTATCTCAGAGCCTTGCTTTTCCTATACTATACCAGCCTGCCTCTCCACCTGTACAGACCCTTCCGATTAAGTGCTCTGTGGAGGACACAAAACGGAACGGTCCCTTCCCTTGGGCCACTCAGGTGGCTCAGAGCAGGGCTTCTTCAGCTTTCTCCGCTTGTGACCCCCTCAGTGCTTCTTAAACTACATCACGATCCACATGGAGATACCAAGGGAACGGGGGCTTTTACATGCTGCCAGGGCCCAGCAGGCACCAGAGGGAAGCTCTGGGCAGCCTGGGACCCATTTCAAGTTTCTCTGCTCTACAAATTCAACAACGCGGTGTAAAGCGTACACACCATGGGACGCCTTTTCCACATTTAGCCAACAGCATAATCCCAAAGTGGGCATCAGCTGTCTACAGACCACAGGGCCCGATGGGGGATGCCGTGCTCAGCTGGGCCTTGCTTCCTGTCTTTGCAGAACTCTTATTTGGCACACAGACACGATCAATAATTTCATCTTGTTATTCAGTCATGCCGTGACCTCATTTGGGGTTTTCTCAGCAGAGATACTGGAGGGGTTTGCCATTTCTTTTCAAGCTCATTTTATAGAGGAGAAAACTGTGGCAAACGGGGTGAAGTGACCTGCCCAGGGTCACATGGCTGGTGAGTGTCTGAGGCCAGATTTGAACTCGGGAAGATGAGTCTTCCTGACTCCAGGTGGGTGCTGTGTTCACTGCACCACATAGCTGCTCCTAAGACACACAATTGCAAATGAATGCTGTGCCCCGCCTGGGGGTGGGTGCAAAAAAGTCATTATTACCCCAGGGGTAATGAGAACTCTTCAGAAGGATGCGACACTGAGGTCTGGACTAAAAGCATGTCTAGAAACGCACAGGTGGCTCTAGGGAAAGTGGTCCCAAGCCCCAGAGAGAATCCAAAGGCCTCCCTCGTTGGAGCTTCACCCACGCCATGCCCACTAAACATGGGGGTTTCCCAAGGCTCTGTCCTGGGCAGCCTTGGCTTCCCTTGGTGAATCTCGTCAGCTCGCACAAATGCAGATGATTCCCAGCTCCACAGAGCTGAGAGTGAGTCTTAACTAGGTGGAAATAGATCTCAACCAGTCAGAAGGCCTCAGACCAGGCATGAAACGCCTTAGAAAGTCACAGGGGAGGTCTGTCTGCTGGGGATTTCCATCACACCCTCTGGGTCCTGTCTGCACCCGCCAGGCACCTTTGCTCACCCTCCCCTCCCACTGTTTCTGCTTTCCCAGAGATTGCTTCCATATATTTATGTGGATATATGGGCTCATATGCATTTATATACTGTTGAAGACAACATTAGAAGGGGAGCTCCTGGAGGGTGGTGACCATCTTTGTGACTCCCCTTGTGTGACCAGGGAGTAGCACAATCCTGGCATGTAGTCAGTACTTAGAAAATGCTGGGGAGACCTAAAGCGATACCTAAATGTTTGGAAATTATTCTGCAGGTGAGAGACACGGTGAAGAGTTGAGAAGTCCCATGCTTCGAGCCTGGCAGCTATGGGAACCCTGTACTCTGGGGACCTGTAAGGCAGCTGTGATCACCCAGCCAGGCAAGAACAAAGACAATGCCACCTGAGAGCCAGGTCTGAAGAGTCTCACCAGGTCCTCAGCACAAACCTGCAGGGATCCTATCCTACAGATAAGGAGGCAGACTGAGGCTGTGCCTTGCCTGGTCCCTGTAATGAGAATGTAAATTTTAAAGATCTTCCCTGCCCCTAGGCTAAAGTGCACTGAGCCTGGGGAGGGAGGCTTGTTTTTCAGTAGATACTTTTTGATTTGCCAGTGGGTCCAAAAGGTTGTTACATTCTCTGAGCCAGGAGAAGGCTATATAAGCCCTGATGTGAGGCTTTGTTTTGGGGACTCACTTTGAGAAGTGTTCTGTGATTTGATCTGAATTCTGGGAAGCCATTGTTGAGAGTACCCCGGCTTTGAAAAACCCAGATGTTGACTGGGTATGGATGTAATGGTTGGACAGTTTGGAAATCTGTCTACTTGATCTGTTTCTGTCTTGATAATTCTGCCTGTATGCTTTGAAGTTCGGGGTGCTGACCTTTTTCCCCTGAACAAGGTAACCGATATATGTCTGACTGATTAAAGTAAGCTTGTTAACCCATTTTGAGTTGCTTTCCTTTATCAAAGCAGATCCGAGAACCTGTATGGGCGGCAAACCCTGAGGACGCTTGGGGTGCTTGCTGCTACAGTTCCCAAGCCAGTAAATACCGGAAGGAAGACAGGAACCTAGACCCCTTTGGACCCGGGCAAGCACTGCTCCCACCACATGCCGCCTCTGCCTATGAGGGTGGTGGCAATGGAACAAAGAGAAAGATGTAGAGGCAAGGGGATGCAAGGGAGGTTTTCATGGTAGGACTTGGGGAAGGACAGTTAAAAAGCCAGAAGTGATATCACAGGAGGTGAGATGAATGGCGAGCTCCCAGCTCAGGTCAGCTCAGGTTTGGAGGGAAGGGTCCGTCACTGAGAGGATGTATCTGAAACCTCAGGAACAAGTGCAGATTGCTATTCAGGCAGTCTAAGTTATAAGGACTTATTAAGCACCCATTATGTGCTCTGCCAAGTCCTGGGCATATAAAATGAGGCAAAAGACAGTCCTTGCCCTCAAGGAGCTCATGGTCTAATGGGGGAAGCAAAAGGCAAACAACTGTGCACAAAGAAGCTATGTAGTGAAGGGTACTGGACTGAAGAGGGGCTGGGCAAGGCCTCCTGGAGAAGGCTGGTCACCCGTGCCCTGGCAGAGGTGCCACTCCCCTATACAATCTACACGGCCTAGAGCCTGTGACACAAAGTGGGGACAACAGGACCAGAGCCAGGCTCCGAGCATTAAAGAAACATGAGTTACCATAATCACAACAGTGATGGGGAAGAGAGAAGAGAGCCAAGGAAACATCCACAGTGCTGGCTATGGGAAGAGACAGAACAGGAACAAGCCATGAAGCACGCTTAGGAAGACAGGCGGCTCCTCGAATGGTGGGAAGCCTGGCTGTGAAGACCACCATGGGCACATCGGCCCTTCAGACTCGGAGGACGAGAGTGCGCACTTCACCCCAAAGGCAGAGGAATGTGCTCCGCCAACCTTACAGGGCTTTAAGATCTGAATTGCTGTTCTTGTTAACCAAGAGGGGGGAGTATCCTGAGAGACAAAGATGGACAGAGGATCTGGGAGGAAACATTACAGTGGTTTCTGATATTTTACAGACATAAAGGGGGATAAAGACTGAAAAGGGGGCCACTGGTGAACTCTGGAAGGGTAGTTTGAGGACAGTGTCACAAACTCAGCCTCAAAGAATGGAAAGAAATGAGGACAATAAGGACTGGATGGAGACTGATTTTTTTTTTTTTAAAGCAACTGGGGTTAAGTAACTTGCTCAAGGTTACACGGCCAGTTATTTCTGGGTGTGCTACTAAGTATCTGAGCCCAGATTCGCTCCCAGGTCATCTGGGGCCGGTGCTCTTACTCACTGAGCCACCTGGCCACCCCTAAGCAATTGGGGTTAAGTAACTTGTTCAAGGTTACATGGCCAGGTGTTTCTGGGTGGGTGCTAAGTATCTGAGCCCGGATTCAATCCCAGGTCATCCTGACGCTGGGGCTGGTGCTCCTACTCGCTGTGCTACCTGGCCACCCCTAGAGACTGATATTTAATGATTGTCAGGAAAGAGATGGGATTGCAGCTGGCCGGTGCAGAAGGTCCAAAGACAGCTGCTTTTTGGGGTTGCTTTCTAGTACTAGAAAGACATGGGCATGTTTGTAGACAGCCAAAGGCATGACAGTGAATTATGCAGAAGGTAGGTCCCAAAGAGGTCAGAGGCTGGGAATTCTGCAAAAGTACAGGAGGTGGAATTTTCAGCAAAGTGACGGTTCTTCCTCAGTGACAGGAAGACATAAAAGCATGGATGACAATTCATAGAATTTTTCAGAAAAGAGGTTAAGAGAGCAAATGTCAATTGGATATCCACAAACTTCTCAATAAATTAGGAGTCCAAGTGTTTTAATATGCAAGGAAGGTGGCTGATGAGGGAAGAGGTTTTAGGAGTTTTTATGGGTAATTAGGCAAGGATCTACTTCCCCTATAGAGCTTTAGTGTGAATTTCTAAAGGACCGTGGCTAAAACCCTTCCATTCACAACACTTTTCTCCAATATAGACTATTTGGTATTCATCAGTTCCATGATCTTGATGAAAGGATGTCCACATTAGTTTTACAGCCTCTCCTGTCATGAACTGAGGTTTGCTTAAAAAAACAAAAAGCATTCCCTGCTTCATTACATTCACAACGTGGATTATCTGACACTGATGTAGTCCTGTTTTTGGTAGAAGATTTTCCCACATTCATAAGGTTTTCTTCAGTGTGAATCCTCTGGTGTTGAGTAATTCCTGCACTCAGGTAAGAAGCCTTCTCACATGTTACATTCCTAAGAATCATGTCCGCTATGGATTCTCCAGTGTCGAGTAAGTTGTGCCCTCTGACCAAAGGCCTTCCCACACTCACTACATTCATAAGGTTTCTCCCCAGTATGAATCCTCTGATGTACAGTAAGCTGAGACCTCTGGCGAAAGGCCTTCCCACATTC
>NW_027187077.1:0-14968 GCF_028583685.1 Petaurus breviceps papuanus | reverse complement strand
GAGAGAGAGAGAGAGAGAGAGAGAGAGAGAGAGAGAGAGCCCAAGAGCCAAGGCCAAGCATATCAGGAGGAGGGTTTATCCTTTCCAAAGTGACATGGAGAGAGGTCAGGGCAGGGAAGACTGAGCAAAAACAGAGGTCACATTTGAGAGACCATTGACCCTTTCTGAAAAAAGAGTGTCCCTAGGGTGGTGGGAGCATGACAGATGAACAACCAGTGGAGTGTCTGCGAGTCTAGATGGTGAGAGAGAGGTGGAGAGGCAGAGGATTTATTAACTACTCACTATGTGCCAGGAATATTATGAATAACTCCTGGTTGGGTCATCCAGTACAAAAAGCAAAATCCCCCCAAATCATTTTTTCCTCTTTGTCTTCAACCATACACCCCTTTCTCTCACAAAAATCTGAGCAAGTGACCTTCCTAATAACATCTGTACTGACTTATGAGCTCCTTTGTGGAAGGGGGCAGCACCTTGTTGACCTTTGCAAACTCCAATACCTGTTAGAAAGAATCATCACAACCAAATTCAAATCTTTCCTCCAATACTTACTACGATGTGACCTTTAGCAAGTTACTTAATATCCCTGTGCCTCAGTTTCCTTATCTGTAAAATGAAGGCATTGGACTAGATGACCCTGAAGTCTTTCTCTTCCAGTTCTAAATCAGTGTTGCTATGATCCTATATAAAAAGTGTTAAATAAATATACTTGCATTCAGGAAACCTAGATTCACTTTCCAGCTCTGCCACATGTGACCTGGGCAAGTCTCTGAGCCTCAGTCTCTTCATCTGCAAAATGGGCATCTTCATAATTGCATTATCAAGCAGCTGTGCTCCAGCAGATAGAAAGCAGACCTCAGAGTCAGGAAGGTCTCTGTGGGACCCTGGGAAAGTCATTGAACTCAGCATGCCAGAAAACTCTCTGAAACCATCATTGCCATGCAGGTGCTAAGCTGCATTGACAGATGAATAGAGAGCTCCCTAAGCCAATGAATCACCGGTCCACATAATAATAAGTCATCATCATAATCCTCGCACTACCTATTACAAGGTCATTATAAGGTAATGACTCTAGAAAGTGGAAAGGAAAAACAAAAACGAGAAAAAGAACCACATCAGAATTCACAACAGAGGAAAGAAGCCATGACTCTTTGACTTGCTGTTCATGAGCCAAACTAGGAAACACCAGCATTTTCTGAATGATTTTCTTCAAATGAGCAAGCATTTATTAAGAGTTTACTATATGTCAGTCACTGTAATAAACGCTGAGGATATAAAACAAAGCAAAAATGATCTCTGCCCTCCCAGAGCATACATTGGGGGTTTTTTGGGGGGAGGGCAATCAGAGTTAAGTGACTGTCCCAGAGTCACACAGCTAGTGAGTGTCTGGGGACAAAATTTGAACTCAAGTCTTCCTGACTCCAGGCTCAGTGCTCCATTCATTGCACCACTCTGAGCTTACATACTAATAGAAGAGACAAACATGAAAATAACTAGGAAGATTCTACGGAGTCAACAAAATGTCATTTCTGAAGGAAAGATTGGAGGGACCAGGAAAGGGTTACTGTAGAAAGATGGATTTGAGCTGTCTTGAAGGAAGCTAGGTAAGGCAGTAGGGAAGGAGGGAGAGCATCCCTGGAATGGTGAACAGCCAGTGAGACAGCAAAGAGTGAGAATATGGCTTGTCACGTGACAGCAAAAAGAAAGACGCCTAATGTCTCTAGATCACAGGCTATATAGAAGGTAGGAACAAGGGAGGGACAAGGTAGTTATGGACCTACAAGGGACCAAAAGCCAAAGATTTCTACCTTTGGTCCTAGAGGCCACAGGGAGCCACTGGGATTTAATAAGCAATGATTCAATCTGAGCTTTAGGAAAAGTCACTTTGGAAGTTGAATAATGGAGAATGCAAGTATATTTATTTAATACTTCTTATATGAGATCATAGCAACTGATTTAGAGCTGGAAGAGGAAGACTTCAGGGTCATCTATTCCAATGCCTTCATTTTACAGATAGGGAAACCTAGGCACCAGGATATTAAGTAACTTGTACATGGCTATTTTGTATAAATGAAACCACATCACAGTGGGGGCTCAAAACTGAATTGCCCAGTAGGGGGAGGATATCTCCTGGGAGCACAGGAACCCCTCTGCCACTTCCATGCCTGTTCACAATATCTCCTCTGGCAGAAAGGAAATTTCCCCAGGGCAGGCATTAGTTCACTTGTATCTCCAGCACTTAGCACAGTACCTAGCACAAAATAAGTACTTCATGGATACTTGTCGATTGATTAAGATTTGGCTGACTCTTTGTTTCTTTCCACAAAGGTAAAAGAAATGTCTGAGGAAAAATCTTCACAGAAACCAAAAAACAGCACCAAGAAACCCAAGAAGCCAGTGAACAAGCTCCTTATGGTACAGTCATTTGCTCTGCTTTTCCCGTTGTTCATCCCTTACTGGCCTCTTACATCTAAACACTGCGCTCCGGTATTCATTCTCCAAGCCTGGATGTCAGTGTGCCTTGTCCAGTCCTGAGGCCATTATGAGGTTACCAAACTGGCGGAGCTTAAGTCTCCTGAGTCTCCAGTGCTTTCCCAAGAGTTTCCTTTATTTATCCAGTCATTAGCAAATCAACAAAGACATGATCAATGTAAGAGGGAAAATGGTGGTCCAGTGTGAAGCATTATGGCATTTGTTTTCGAAAGGGCTCTGATAGCAAGTCAATCAATAAGCTTTTCTTAAGTAGCTACCAAGTGCCTGGCACTGTGCTACACTCTGAGGATGCAAATTTAAAATTTGAGATAACCTCTACCCTGGAGGGATTTATATTGGGGGAGGGGGAGAGGGGGACAACAAAATCTGGTCCCAAGAACCTTGCGATCTCCTGGGGGATATTTCCTTTTTCGTTTGCTTTACATCAGTCTCTAGATGACAACCAATGACTCAGTTTGCAGTGGGAGAGGTCTGAGAAATAAGCTTATTTAAGCTAAAGGCCTCACTTTGGGAAATTTCCTTATCACACCATAGGATGTTTCCTTGTATTAGTCATCTTTGGTCTAAGATACTATTGGCCTTTTCCCCTTCTTCTCCAAGATCGAAGAAAAGGATATTGAATGCTCTAAATGCTATAGCCGAAGGATTTCTCTCATGGAGATTAAGCCAAACAACCCCTTGTTGATGGATGGACATGGGCTACAGGTACGGGAGTCTGCCTGGAATCTTTTATTTGCCATTTATTCCCCCCCCCCCGCTTCAAAAGTCCATAAACGTCAGACACTTGCTAACTGTGTGATCCTGGAAAATTGATTAGCCTCTCTTGACCTCAGTTTCCTTATCTGTAAAATGGAAATAATGGCACTTAACTCCCAAGGCGATTGGGATAACATATGTTTTGCACATTTTAAATCACTATAGAAATACTGGCTATATAGACATGGTCCTTGCAAAGACTGGATATTAATGTACCTCTCCCTGGACTTGACCCACCATTACATGAAAAGGCCTTTGGAACTCAAGTATCCCAACTTCTTTTTCCTAAGAAGAGTCATATCTGGTCCTTCCATTGGCAGCCAAGCAGGAATATCGGAATATCCCAAAGTTGGTTTGCCAAGATCTAAACCCAAGTTCTGGGCATGTGATAAAACAAGATGGCATTCCAGAGTGTGACATGCTAGATCCCCCCCAAAAATGAGGATAGGATCATAGATCTGAAGCAAGAAGGGACCTCAGAGGCCACCTTACCTCCTCTATTTTACAGAAGAAGAAGCAGAGGCCCAGAGATAGAAAGAGGCTGACTAAGGCCACACAGACAGGATTCAAACTGAGTTCCTCACACAAGGCTCATAGGCTTAGAGTCCTGGAGCTAGAAGGAATATAGTTATACAATATAATATAATACAATAGTCATACAAATGAAGTGAGTTGCCCGAAGGAAGCCATGTTCCTGTACCTGGCAGAATCTCTTCTGATTCCAGACCAAGGGCCATTCAGACAGCAAGAAGAGGCCGAGTATCCCATCCCTGGTGTCCAGGATGGGGCTGTGGGGGGAGGAGGCAATCATCCCCTGGGGTTTGCCCTGGTCGAGTAGTGAGTGATTATAATGTCCTTCTGGCAGTGCCCTACTCAAGGAGGGACAGGAACAAGTGAGATTGTTCAGAATAAGACTGAATAGGAGGGTAAGGAGGGAGCCATGCCCCCCCAAAGATCCACTGAAGGAAGTGAAGATGTTTAGCCTAGAGAAGTGAAGCCTTTAGGAGGCCATGATGCAATCTTCAGTCATTCGAAGGCAGGCCTGGTGGTAGAGGAATTCCATTCATTCTGTGGTCTGAGTGGAACTCAGAACGGTGAATAGAAATGACAGGAAAGCATATTGAAGTGGGATGTAAAGAGAAACTTTGAAGAATAAGACTCTGGACAACTAGAACGAGCTGCCTCAATCTGGAGCAGGCAGGAGTATCCTGGGAAATGTTTAACTGGCTCTCAAAACAAAAATGTTTGCCTGATGCACTTTTAAGTTTGGCCTGCATCAGTAGCATCTCCCTTACTTCCTTAAGTTGAAGTAATTGACAAAACAGTCAATCAAGCTCTGGCCTATAGCATTTGCCCATTTCTAAGATGTAAATGTTCTCAGTGAGAATTTAACAATCAGCTCTCGGAAGCCTGTACGAATTGGCTGCAGCACGTGCTGATAGCAGGTGATCTCCTCAGGTGAGCATCTGCAGGGCCATTCTTCAGGGTTTTCATAGAAGGGATTCAAAATCGGGAGTAGCTTGGACCAGGTGGCCCAGAGTCACTGCCAAGTCTGAGATTCTGTGTCTCTCAGAAATCACGTAACCTCCTGGCCGGGGGTTTAGGAGGAGCATGAATTCTTGGATCGGTCTTTCCTTTGCTCTTGTCTAAGTCACGGCGTTGTGAGACGCTGCCCTCATCGGCCAACTTGGGGGATCAGAAGAGGGAGAAAGGCTTATCTTTCTTAGTCAGCAATCGGCCATGGAAGGAGGAAAGAGAGAATCCTACCGCCCAAGAGCCTCACTTTCGTTACTGTACTACACCTCGCTTATCTCTCAACACGTTGATAAGAATCTGTCACAAAGCAGAAGGGCTAAGGGGCTTCCTACTTTGTCTCTGCTTTTGATCAGCTCTCTGGCTGAAGACAAGTACTGAGAGCCATGAAGCAGAATCAGGGAGGAGCAAGGGCAGGACCCGAACTTTAGCAGTGGCACCTAGAGGCATGGCATTGCATGGGAATAGTTACCCTGCTGCCCAATTCTCTGTCTTTTCCTGGTCACAATATTGTAGAATTTTGTTCTTAAATGCAGGTCAACCAATAGCAAGGAAATTCTGTTTCCTTTTCCTATGCCCCTTACAATTCCTTTGGAAGATCCAGTTAACATATCCTTGAAAATAAGCTCAAAGAATATACCAGCCTGCCTCATCTCTCAATCAAGTGAATGACAGCAGCTTTTCCCACCCACATCACTGCTACTTTGCCTCCGTCAGGAGCCAGGAGGCTACTGCCAAAGCTAAGTTAGCCAGTAACAAGTGCCCCAAGCATACACACAGTGAGGAGGGGGGAAAGGAGAGGTTCATAAAGAAAAGGAGAGGAAGGGAGAAAAAGGGAAGGGAAGGATAAGGAAGGGACAACACAAGAAAACTTGTTACAAGATAGGAAAAAGAAAACTTTATAAGCAACAGAGGAGGATTTTATCTTCATCCCCCTGAAAAACACACACACACACACACACACACACACACACACACACACAACGAAGGTCGCAAACTTCTGAGGCTGAACAAAAACTAGAAATGTGAAGGATTAGGGTGGGGAGATATAATTAATTCCATTTTGAACATTGAACATTGAAGCATTCTAGTGGAGATGTGTAGCAGGTAGCTAGTGATGTAGAAATGAGTGGAGAGAGAGACAAGAGACAGAGACACACATAGGCAGAAACAGAGACAGAGAGAGACAATGATAGAGACAGAAAGAGAGAAGGGGGGAGGAGAGATGGGGGAGATAAAGAGGGAGATGAAGAGAGAGAGAGGAAGAGAGAGGGAGAGAGAGGTGAAGAGAAAGAGAGACAGAGACAGAGAGAGAGGAGCCTAAGGTGCTGTGAAGGTCTAGGGCAGTATAATGGCTCTAGACTCAAAGGGCCTGGGTTCACAGCTGGCCTCTGATATTTGCTGCCTCTGTGACCACAGACAAGTCGCCTGGCTTCCTTGGCCTTCCTTTCCTGGTCTGTAAGGTCAGTGCTGAGGGGTCTCTTCCAGCTCTGAATCTCTGACTATGAGTGGAGGTGATTAATAAGCTGGCCAGTGTTTAGGCAGATGTTGATATATTGTGTATACTGATGGCCCCAAGTAAAGGTATAGAGAGGCATATGGGAATGATATCCTTGGCTTGTTTCAACTCCAAAATTCTGTGATTCTGTAAGCTTTTTCTCACCCTGTGTATTTCAGATTATTCCACCAAAGGACACACATCCCCTGCTTGTCTTGCTCAATCCGAAGAGTGGCGGAAAACAAGGGAAAAAGTATGTATTATTATATTATATTATTCCTCAAAGAGGAAGGGCCTGGCAAGCAGCCATCTTTGGACTTCCTTCCTAGTAGACTTCACATGTTAGTAGGAATTACAGAGGAGCCTGTCCCTCTCCCACACCTTTCAACACCTTTCTTACCCAAACTCTATAGAAGGAACTAAGAGGATGGGTGATTTGGTGAGTTCAGGAAGAGTTAATCATGTATAGTCTTGGGATCGGGTATAGTCAAAAATTTGTCCATAGCTGTAAGGGACATGAAGATGCCAAGAAAAGAAATGTTAGCCAGGCTAACTTGCCTGAGACTGAGACATTACGTCTTTGAGAGGACCAGGTATCCATGTCATCAACATCTGGACACATTTTTAGAAGCTACTGGGCAAATCATGAAAGAGAAAGTTAGTATTTTAAAGTAGTTTCTCATTGCTGGTCACACACATTGGAGGCAGAGGTGGTTGTGGTATAGAAACCAGGAGTGAAGTTTCAGATTATGTGGGAAAAAATGGAAGCAGCTGGAACAGAGAGGGAAGGCTCCAGGGAGGTCCCTCCCAGTCCATTCAGCATGCTCCCCCTACTAACCTGGGGCTCCACAAGCCTTAAACTCCACCCTTGGAAAAACCTGAGAATTGGTGCTTTCCATATCAGTCCTTACCAACAACCCTCTCCCTGCCCTTCCTTCTTCATTCCCGCATAGTCTGCTCCCATGCCATAACAGGAAATCACACCACCTAACATATGAACAGGACCTCCCGGAAGGAAGAGGACTCCATACCCTTTATTTGCTGGTGCCCTCTTTTGTTCTTGGATGAAGAGAGAACCTTCAAGTGATAAGGTCACCAATGATTCCAAACATCTCTTGGAATGGTGAAGCAGCCCTGTTCCACTTGAGACCCTCAGGGCCCCAGAACCTTCAGTGAGCTTCAGTCTGTCCTGTCCCTTCTCCTCCTCAAGTAGGTTAGATGTGAGCTGATGAGGTCATTCGTCTGCTAGAACTGCTTCCAATGACATTTCCTTTCGTTTCTGCTTCTCTCCCCACTCTTTTTGTTTCTATAGAGTCCTTCGGAAATTCCAATATCTGCTCAACCCCAGACAAGTTTACAGCCTGGAGCATTGGGGGCCTAATCCAGGGTATGAAGATGCTGTCCTCTTGCGATGCTTCCCAAGTTTTCTCTTCTTTCCCTTCCAAATAAGCCATTTTCTAGAACGTCACCCTCCCACTCCACTTCGTCTTTCCCTCCTGTGTTTCTGCCTCCCTCTCCCTTTCTTCACAAACCCCTCACTCTCCACCTTCTCTTTCTGGAGGTGCTCGGGAGCAGCTGTTATTGGCTGACTCCATTTTGGAAGTAGCCTCCTGGCAAAGACAAAGCAACAATCATGGCGGGGCGGGCAGGGAACTGCTGTTATTGTTTACTTGATTGACAAGCAAGGCAAATTCCTTGAGCTTCTGTTCAAGGCTGGGTTAACTGGCATCTTCCCAATGAATCAGGAGAGACATGGGGAAAGGGAACATGGGCCTATTGACTCACGTTCTACATGTTGTAGCCAAGTAACTATGCAAAATGAGGCCGCAGGGTCATTGGTCACATGTGGCGTGAGGACGTCCTCCTCGTTCCAGGAGAGGCTTCAGTTTTCAAATTCCAGATTCCTCCACTTCCTGACTTTCATTCTTTGCCAATGATTTGACCAGAACATTGAAGAAAAGCAAAGAGAGGAAGGAAACCTTTAACCTTTCTGTTTTGTGGAGAGGCCTGTGGGGATTATAGGTTGATGGGACAGTGAAGGTGGAAAGGGAAGAGATTTTAGAGACAATCTAATTAAACTCCCTTATTTTAAAGATGGGGACACTGAGGCACTGGCTCGAGGTCACATGCTTGAGAGGTGGTATTTTAAACCAAGGTCCCCTAATTCCAGAGTCAGGGCTCAGGCATCGAGCTAGAAGTTACTACAGTGGAAGGCCTAAATGGGTGGGATTTGTGTCTTGTTTTCCCCACGAGCAGGTGGATTATCAAAAAGTGTGTCACTGCTAACACACCTCTCCCTATTTTCATTCCCCATAGAGGCAAGTAAGGGGAGAGCCTCAGAATGCTGTGCCTCCGACAAGAGTCCAAGGAAAGAGTGATCTGAGAGCCAGGCTCATCCACAGGGGAGCCCTATTTTCACAGTTATGTGAAGGGCAGGCACACTCACCTGGGACAGAGGCCAGCAGCCCTAGTCATGTTTCAGACTAGCAGGGGCACAGTGGGGGCCACACAGGGAGAGATGGCATGTTACAGTGAACAGAGCTCTGGCCTTGGGGTCAGGAAGCCCACATGAGATGCTGACTCTAAGCCTCAGTGCACTAATCTGTAAAAGGGGGATGATGATAGCACTTTCCGCACGAGGTTATTGTAACGGCCAAAGGAAATAACACACATAAAACACTCTGCACACGTTATGGATAGATAGATTTGCATGTATGTGCACACATACATATGTACATACATGGAAGTCCCCACTATGTGCCAGGCGCTGTAGGGGACCTGCACTTAAGAAAACGGGCTTTGGCAGTGAATGAAGGATAGATGGTGATGGGGACCCAGCAACAGCTACCACAATGGAATGGAGGACAATGAACGACAGTTTTGAGGTGGAGTCAGTCCTTGGCATTTCCCAGAAGCCTTAGCTACACAGCTCCAAGGCCACCATGCTGCCTGGCACATTGACTCCTGACAGATGTCAGCTAGGACACCTGAGGTCTTGTTACCTTATGGGAGGCCAAGGCCACCTCCACTGGCCAGGACCTATAGCCGGTGTTTTTGTGAGTCTGACTGCCTGCAGGGACCTTAGGGATGTCTGGATGCCACACAGGGCCCCCAGCACCTAGGCCAGGGCTAGGTAGCCACAGTAGCCACTTAATGAAAATGCTCGCTGGGTAGAATGGAATCCCAATATGTGGTCCTGTGTTCTTACATATTGAACTTCATAGAATCTTCGATTGAGAGCTGGGGGAGCCCTCAGAGATGCCTTCAGGCCTGCCCTCTTCATTCTGCAGATGAGGAAAGGGAGGCCCAGAAAAGTTAAGTGACTTGTCCAAGATCACCCAGGTATTAAGTACCAAAAGTTATATTTGACCCCATATAAATCCTCTCTACTCTGGGTTCAGCAGTTCCCCAGCACTAGCACTAAGGACTCAAAAATAGCATGAGAATAATAATTCAGGGACAAGACTAAGCCTGTCATTTCATCAGAGTTTACACAGCACCCAGGAAGGAAGACCCACTGCCAATGCAAGTGGCCAGTTTCTCTGCAATTGATAGCATTAGAGATCCACCCGGGGCACCAAGAGGTAAATTTGTGTGGGGGTCACAGAGCCAAAATGGGCCGTGAGCTCAATCAGATCTCTCGCTCTGAGGCCAGTGCGCTACCTACTCTGGAACACTGCCCTTTGAGGCTGCAGCTTGCAAATGAACCTTTATAAAGGTTTTTTGTCAGTGGCCTTATTTTATTCTCAAAAAGGCCCTGGGAGGTGGGAGGTAGAGCAGGGATTCCTAGCCCTGTTTGGGCAATCAGGAAAGTGAAATGTCAGGTCAGGGAGAAGTGATTTGCTCAAGTGACCTGCCACTGAGTAGGTGCTAATACCCAGGTTTTCAGGCTCCTGAGTCAAGTAGAGATATTCCACCATTACATAAACTCGGGTAGTAATGATAATCTTTACCTGGGACAAAGCATATCTCAGTTAAAGAAGGGAAATAATAAAAATTCTTTCAGCATTGTTCTGTGAGACTTCTGATCTAAAGATCTCAGAGACCTTCTGCTTCATGCCCATTCCCTCATTTTACCAGTGAAATAGAACATAACCTCCATGACGGCAGGGCTGTTTCAGTTTTGTCTTTCTGTCTGGCACATAGGTGCTTATTACATGTTTGGTGACTGATTAGGAAGCTGGACCCAGAGAAAATAAGCCACTGCCCATAAGTCATAGGAAGGCAGTGAGCATCTAAGTGGGTTTTGGACCCAGAGTCAGTGTTCTGCCCACTGCATCACTCTACCTCAATACCATTCCTAGCACTCCTATGGAAGGTAAGCCCAGCTCCCAACACCAGTCATTCAGTCAATAAACATTTATTTTGTTGTTTAGCCATTTTCAATCATATCTGATTCTTCCTGACCCCATTTGGAATTTTCTTGGCAAAGATACTAGAGAGCTTTGCCATTTCCTTCTCCAGCTCATTTGACAGATGATGAAACTGAGGCAAACAGTGTTAAGTGACTTGCCCAGGGTCACACAACTAGCAAGTGTCTGAGGCTGGATTTGAACTCGGGTCTTCCTGACTCCAGGCTGGGTGCTCTATTCATTGCAGCACCATCTAGCTGCCCAGACATCTATTAAGCACCTGATATGTCCCAGGCATTGTGCTGAGGGCTGGAGATACAAAATGAGAATAAAGAAGTCAAAAATGCCCTGAACTGAATTAGAGCCACCAGTTAGTTCAGTGTTTTCCACTGCAGGAGAATGGGGAAAGGAGGAAGGAACTGTTTTTAAATCCGGCCTCAGACACTTGACATTTAACTAGCTGTGTGACCTTGGGCAAGTCACTTAACTCCAATTATCTTGCCTTTCCCCTTACAAAAAAATAATAAAATAAAATGTGCCCCTCCTGGTCTAAAAGGCTAGGTACCTTCAGCTTCTTCCAAGTTCCTCTCTTCATGCCAGGGAATACTTCCAGGGGATGCAGGAAGAGGAAGTTTTCACCCAGATCACCCAGCATCACACTGAGTACTGTCTAGTAAAGCAGACTGTTTGACTTCCCTTCTTCTTCCCAGATTGAATTTTTTCCGTGGCGTGCCAAACTTCCGTGTGCTTGTTTGTGGAGGAGATGGGACTATCGGTTGGGTACTGGATTGTATCGGTAAGTAACAAAGCAGGAAGAAAAGGGATGGTGGTGACTAGAGGGAAGAGTCAGTATTTGAAGAACAGGCAGGAAAAAACCCAGCATGAACTACACATTCCTTACATTACTAATATAATCGCAGCTCACATTTGTAAACAGAAAAAGAATGGTTGCCTTTCCTGGTTAGAGGAGCAGACTAGAACTAGAAAGTGAAGGCTGACTTGCCAGGAAGGTCCCTTGAACTTGAGAGAAGATGGACTCAGGGAACTAGTCACTTCCAGAAAGACATCACTGGACCATAGATCTGGAGCATGAGTCCTCAGCTTTTTTGTGTGTTCTGGATCACTTGGGCACCCATCAGGTGAAGCCTATTCCCTTCTCAGAATCACGTTTTAAAATCAGAAAATATATAGATTATACACACAATAAAATATAAAGGATTACATAGGAAGTCAATTATATTGAAATAAATGTCATTCTTTTTCCATCCAAGTTCATAGGTCCCCTGATATCTGTCAAGGGGTCCATGGATCCCCAAGTTTAAAATCTCTGATCTAGCAGCAGAAGAGACTTTTGAGACCTCTCCAACTCTGCTTTTTTACACACAAGGAAACTGAGGGACATAAATGAATGAAAGTCCCAATGAAGAAATTCCCTCTGCTAATGTAGTCAACAGCTACTCTGTGACTTAGAGTCTTAGAGATGCCCAAAGCCCTGAGCCTTGCCCAGTATGTGTATGGTGAAAGACTTGAACACTGATTTTCCTGACTCCCATGCCAGCTCTCTACCCATCATGTCACACTGCCTCCTATTCAGCTCCATATAAGAATGATTTTCCCAGAATTCAAGTTTGTAAAAGGTAGAGTGGGCAGCTTTGGGAGAGAATGGGCTCCTCCTTCCCTGGAGCCCTTAAAATGGAAACTGAATGACCAATTATCAGGTCTGATATTGAGGAGAATAAGAAAGGAGCTAGACTCTGAGGTCCCTTATAACTTGGAAGTTTTGTGATTCCACCAGCAGTCACAATGGAAGCAGGCATCCCCAGATGAGGATTTTCATGGTGATGGCTGGTGGCTGGTCGCTATGCCAACTTTGGGGTTTTGGCTGTCTAATGTCTACTGTCTCCTCCCAGGAGCCAAAAAGCAAAGACACTGATGGTCTTTTCATGGTTGGTCATTATCTTCAGTGACCATACTAAATAATGGCTGGGAACTGTCACACTTTCATTCTAACAGGCTTCCCAACCCAATAGAGAGAATTTTACCAGGAATCTACAAGCTAAGAGGAAATAAGAGAGGAATTCTGGCTTGGACCATCTGTTGGAGTAGCTGTGGGGATCCAGGAGCCCCTGTTTCTACTTTTTGTACAATCTTAGTTAACTCTCACTGGAAAGAGCCAGTGATTCATGGGCTTGCATCTACTGGCCAGACCTGATGCTGTCTCATATCAATGCCTTTTCTTCCTTGGATTACAGAGAAGATTGATTTTGTCAAACATCCAAGAGTGGCGATCCTGCCTCTTGGAACAGGAAATGACCTTTCCAGGTGTCTTCGCTGGGGAAAAGGTGAGGTTTTATTGTCCTTAGGGATCTATCTCCGGGGACAAGGGTCCAGCCTAATGACATTTACAAGGCTAGTGTAGAAGATTGCCCTGAGTACTTATTGAAACTTCAGAACTGTAGGGCTTCCAGGGGCCCTCCTCACTCTCATTTTTGTCATTGCTCTTATTATTCTTCTCATTCTCACTGTTATCACCATATTCATCATTTTGTTTTGCAAATCATTATGTTCAATGAAATTCAGATAAAGATGATCCTGAGATAAGTTTCTATACTGTTATTATGCATTCATGTTAAATGTTTGATGGTCTTATTATTGACAATTAATAATAATAATAATTGGCAACAATTAACTATCCACCAGCATTTATTAACTCCCCCCACCACTGTCTTCCAACCACTGTGCTAAGGAGATTTTGTCTCAAATAGTTCCTACCCTCAGAAGGTTTCCATTCTATCAGAGGGATATATGGAGTGATTGAAGTTGGGGCGCTAACAACTGAAGGGACCGGGAAGGGCCTGTCACCTGAAGAAAGTGTCCCTAGAATTTAGCCTTGAAGAGAGCTGGGGGTTCCAAGGACAGGAAACAGAATGCTGCAGTGTTGAGCACAGTGCAGTAAGAGAAAAAAAATGTGTTCCAGGAATACTGAGAGCCTGTACAAAGGCACCTGGGATATGCAACATCACATCCGGGAAAGAAATGGGACGCTTTGGTAGAGGGCACGAGGGGAGAAATTTCTAATCCGCCTGGAAAGACACACTGGAGCCAGAGTGTGATGGGCTTTAAATTTCAAAGAGGAGTTTGCATTTTACCCTGAAGGCAGTCGTGAGGTACTGATATTTATTGAATAATAGAGAGAGACCTGCACTTTAGAAAGATCAATTTAATAATTGTGTGGAAGACAGACTGGAGAGACAAGAGACTGGATGTACAGAGACCACTTCAGAGGCTCTTGGGAAAAGGAGGCAAGGAGAGGGAAGGGCTTGTACTAGAGTGGTGTGAATAGAGAAAAGGGACCAGATACAAGAGGAGGTGGAAATGACAAGACATGGAAGGGTCAAAAGGAGGAGGAGGAGAGGGTGACTCCTCAGAAAATGTCACAGCACCACCACCCCTGCTCAAAAAGCTGATGTGGGATTGGAACCCATATACTGACTCCATGTCTAGTGTCCTCCCCATTGTACCACACTACCTCACTAAAGTAGGGCAGAAGATTCTCATTTACAATAGCACTTGTATCATGGAGAGCTCCTGTGATGTGGGAAGTGGGTCAGTCCTCCCTAACAACTTCCTCCAGCCAATGAATTCAAAGCCCATGTCACTGTCTTCCTGTGGTATCCATGGCGACAGGTGATTTTTACCACTAAAGCCACTCTATTCAATCTGCATTCAGTCAGTGCCTCCTATGTGCCTGGGTGCCAAGAGAGATAAGAAATGAGAGAAGACACAACCCCTGCCCTCAGGGAACTTTCAGTCGAGTTGGAGAGTCAGGTACATCCCTAGAACCCTACCCTCTACCTGTCACACAGGCAGTAGATGACCCAACCCTCTCCAAAGGCGAGGGACACACCAAGGGGTAAATTCCGTTGAAGTTATATGACAGGACCAAGGACAGATACCAGGATGGGTACTAGGTCACTGCTGGCTACTTAGCTTCCAGGTGGGGCAGATCAGATCTGACCTTGGTCCCCAGCTGATGTCTTCTCAGAGCCCTCAAAATTCCCCATCCACCAAATATGGTGCCCTGGAGCAAAGCTCTTTGGGCATCCTCTCCTCCTCTCTCTCACTCACTCATCTATCCACGACTTTGCCAAATCACATCATTTCTATCTTTCCAGCACCTCTCAGGCACATCAGCTCTCCCCTCACACAGGCACCAGCTTGGGGCAGGTCCTCATCATCTCTCACCTCTGCTATTGCAAGAGCCTGCTGCTTGATCTCTCTGCCTCAAGGCTCCCCCATGTGTGTCTCCACAGAGAAACCAAAGGGGTGCCACCAAAGT
>NW_027187076.1:0-16409 GCF_028583685.1 Petaurus breviceps papuanus | reverse complement strand
TGTGTGTGTGTGTGTGTGTGTGTGTGTGTGTGTGTGTGTGTGTGTGTGTGTGTGTGTGTGTGTGTGTGAGAGAGAGAGAGAGAGAGAGAGAGAGTGTTTGGGGAGGGAGTTTCCCATGCTGTTTCCTCTAAGTGATGGACAAAACCCTAGCCCTATCTACCAGGACATAGCCCCCCTCCTGGGGCTTCTTCCTCTTATACAGGGCAGTAAAGCTTAAAACAGCACTAAGACTTGGAGGACATCCTGTATGCACTTGAGGGGGGGTCTGTCATTGCACACACTGGGGTCCTCCCTCCAGTGAAGCAGTTTATATAATTCATCCATACCTGCCAATCTTGGACAACTTTGGCTCATCTCTTTCTATCAGTCCCCCCTCTCCCCTGAGGTCTATCCAATTCACTGGGGTAAGGGGGGAAGGGCAGGGTGCAGGGCCTTCCTCTGTGTCTCTTGAGTTAAATGGATGGGGTTGGTTATTGTACTTCCTGGTCCCATTCATCTTACATAGACTTAGAAAGCTTTGTGCTTTATAGTGTAAATCATTTCACTTTTATTAAATATGGCATCTATGGTCATTCTGACAAGAAATCAGGTTTTAGACTCATTAGTCAGAATCATAGTCCCCTGTGATAATGTTGTCCCTATGAGAAAACCTGATACAAGGTCCATCATTTGAACTTCCAGAGCAATTTCCAGGCTCATCATGCACTGGAGGTGGGTGCCTGCAGGCTGTGCTATGTAACTAAGGGGATAGGTAGCACCTGCCACTGGGCCAGAGCTCATGCAAGAGAGGTGGTTTCAGTTGGATGCCGTCAGCAGGGTGCCTGAGCCCTAGGATGGGGGCTCCCCTGGGCCTGCTTGAGCTTCTGAAAAAACAGCAGCTGTGGACAGCTCCCCAACACTGCTATGCCAGCTTGGGCCCACAAGGCAGTCGACCTGCTCCTTCCTTGTGGCCCCCACCAGGGATGTGGTGGGTTCCAAGCCCTAGCCCTTAGGTTCCTGGGCTTGGATTAGAATATACACTCTTGAGAGAGCTTAAATCAAGGAACCCAACCCAGTGCTTCTCTTCTCTTCCTGAAAAGGTGGGCTGTCTAGTAGAAAGGAGCACTGGAGAGAGGGTCATAGAGATAGTTGGTTTAGAGCTGGAAAGAAAAGAGTGCTCATCCTGTTCAAATTCCTTATTTAACTGAGGAGGAATGTCTTGGGAGGAGGAATGCTCAGAGAGGGAGCATGCCCCCTCATCAGCGTGTGGCTGGGACTAATTTGTAAAAGGACAGGGAAGGTGGAGGAGAAAACTGAGGCCCAGAAGAGAGCCTCAGGTCAAAGTGGCAAAGCCAGGATTCACATCCAGGTGTTCTGACTCTGAATTGACTGGTTTTCCCATGCCACCACACTGGTGAGGACTGTGCCAACCCGATGCCCATGCCCCATCCTTTGTGGCTAACAGGCAACACAAGCCACAGTCCCACCCCTGAGGCACGTGGCTCTGCCCAGAGGAAGGCCTCCTGTTTGGGCTCTGACCCCACTGCAGTACCTTAGAAGCTGGGCCCAGAAGCTGCCTAGGAATTGATGGTGCCTTGCCAGGACCAGGACCAGAACCAGATCACTCACTCCCTCTCATCCTGGCCCAGGGGGAAAATCAAGCACGGGCACCTTCTCAAGCTCACCACTAACCCTCTCTTCCAGGCAGGAAAGCTGGGTACTGACTTGGGTTCATCTAGAGGTCATGGTTTTAATGGGCATGTGGTTTGGTTTGGATTTTCTGCTCTTCCCACCAGCCAGACTAGACCCTGTGCCCCCAGCAGCTGCTCTGACCCCTCCTTGGAGAGCTGAGCATTGAGCCCCTGATTCTTTCTGGATCTTTGCTCACAGCTGCCAGCCCTTGGCTGTTCTCCCCCAGCAGGGCGTCAAAGAGCAGGCCCCAGGGGCAGCCAGCCTAGCCTCTGTGCTGGCGGTAGCCCCCAACTTGCCCCCAGTCCCCATGCCTGTCCATGTGGAATGCTGCTTCCTGCCAGGCCCTTCCTTGCCTCTGCTTGCTTTGAGTCCCTGAGACCTGCCCTCAGCCTGCTTTCTTTGGCCTCCCCTTCTGCCCCCTGGTCCCTCCTGCTGCCTTTAGGTCTCTAGGGGCTGGAACTGGCCTGCTCATTCTGGCTTTGTTGCCTGTCTGTTTCTTCCTGTGTGGCTGGGCTCTCCTCATGCCAGCCTTGGCCTGCTTCCTCTGCCCACGCTGCCCAGCTTGCCCCTTTCTCTTGCCACAGAATTCCTGGATGGCGAGCATTTGCCCACTGGACTTACAGTACTGCTTGCATATCCTGCCCATGGGCCACTTGCTGCCTTCTGGGCATGGGGCCCATTCCATTAAACACACACACACAGGGCCCTTTGACTAGTAAGCTTCCTAGCCTGCCCTGGCCTGGCCTGGCCTGGCCAGCCCAGCAGCCACCCTCACCCAGCCCTGACACTCCTGCCCAGGCAGGTGTTCTCCCACGGGCTTAATCCCAAGGGAGCCCTACTGGGCGGGAGTCACAGTCACTGCCCTGCAGCTGAGTTGCCTCTGCCCTGCTCCAGCTGCTCTGAGGCCAAATTGGAGCCTCTCTGAAATCTCCCTGACTCCAACCCAGGAGGCACTCAGTTCCCCAGTGGGGAGTCCTTGCTGCTGCCCTCTGTGGGCTCCAGCTTTTCCCCTGCACACCAGGAATAGACTAGGTGGTCTGGCGGCCATGCTGCTGCCTGTGGACGCAAGCTCTGGCCCATGGCCCCTGTAGAGCTCCAGCAGACTGGGACAGAATACCTGGGGTGCCTCCTCCTCTTCATTGTGACTCTCCTGCCGGCCGAGGAGATGGCCAGACCCTCAAGCAGCTTGGGGACACCCCAGCTGATGTCAGCGGGGTATCTGCCTAGGGGCTTCACCCCACTTGTTTCTCATCCTTCTTAGAGACCCAATGGAAACTCTCATTAATGGGCTGGCGCCATGAGGATTGGCCCATCCTTCTAAGGCATGGTCGTCCTACCTGGACGCCTGGTCACTAGACACATTCGTGCATTCATTTATCACAGGATTGTTGTAACATGGCTTAAGAGGGGAAGGGAGAGGAAGGGAAGAAGCATCCAGTAAGCGCCGACTATATGCCCAGCACTGCGCTATGTGCTTTACACATATCTCACTGGATCCTCACCACAAGACTAAGAAGTTGGTGCTGCTTGTTTTTTGTGACTCCAGCCTCTCCTCATTCAGCCCCCCCCCCCCCCCCAGCTGTCAGTGTGATCTTCCTCAAGCCCAGGACTGACCACCTCACCCTCTATCAGCACTGGAGGGCCCTTTCAGGGACTTCCGGTGACACGCTAGTAGCTCTGAGATCGGCTATAAAATGCCCTGGCGGTCTCCTTCTACCCTCTGCCCTCCATGCTCTCCACCATCCAGTGACACTGGCCTCCTTCTTGGCTCTTCCTCACACCGGACTCTCCATTTCTCAACTCTGGGCTTTTGCCCTGCCTGTCCCCCATGCCTGGAGTGCTCTCCCTCTGGTGGCCCTCACTTCTACCACCTCAGCTAAAACCCCACCTTCTGCAAGAAATCTTTCCCAGTCTCTCTTCACGGGAAGGCCTTCTCTCTGGGGGCCACATCCCACGTTCCCAGCCCCCACCTTGTATGTGTCTGGCTGTTGGCCTGTTGTCTCCCCTTAGATTTATGGGCTCCGTGTGGGCAGAGCTTGTTGTCTGGTGTCTTTCTTTGGGCTCCCCAGCCCTGACCACGAGGACTTGCACAGAGCAGGGCTTACTAAAGGCTTGCTGAGTTGCCTTGACTCTCTCTCTGGCTTCACGGGGTTCAAAGACCACTCTTGGAGCCCCCTCCCCCCTCGTGACTCTGGCACCATGCTCAACACTTGTTCTCTGGAATCAGACACTTGATACCTGTTTCTGGCCTCTGTTGGCAGTTACTGAATCCGTCATGGAAACTTGCCCCTCCTGCTGTGTGCAAAGGGCTGCTGTGGGCCCCTCACACTCTCACGGGTTTGCTGGGGATGACTGGAGCCTGTTGCCCTGTTCCTGGGTATGTGAAGGGCTCCATTTAGCCTGGGATCATCTGCTCCCAATGCTTGGGATACTTGGGCAAATGGGGAGAATGCATCTGTAAGCTGATCATTGATTGATCTGTCAGCTGGACAAGCCTGGGCCCTGGGGAATTCTACTGAGCTGAGATTCTGTAATGGAGAAGGGGACCAGAACCCCAGGGCTGGGGCTTATTCCTCTTAGGGATTGCCTAGCCAGACCAGGGAGTTGCAGCACAAAGAACCCTAGACTAGGAAGCCTCCCTCAGCTGCCACCTCTGGCCACCCACTCCTTGATCAGCCTTGGAAAAGTTACTTCCCTTCTTTGAGAGTGTCTTCCCTTGAGCCTCAGGAGCAGGCCAGGAAAGAGAGCCCAGGGCCCTGACCCTGGCTGGGAGGCTCTTCCCAGGAGGCAACTTTGGAAAATCTCCCTTCCTGAGCCCAAGTCCAACCTGCCTAGAGCCCTAGGGACCAGGGAACTTGGGTACGAGGAAATCCTAGGCCAGGAAATTCACCTTGCACACTGGCTCTGATTGTGCTGTTGAGGCCAAAATGGCTTCCCTTCTCTTCGGCCCATCACCACCCTCTGTACCCCCAACTCGTTTGTGGTTTCTCGAATCAATTCAACCCCATGAGCCCTTGATGTCCAATGCTGGACTTACACAACTAAAATCAAAGTGGTCCCTGCCCTCAAAAAGCTGAGATTCTCCAGGAGCATAGATCATGGAGACAGACAAATAGGGACATTGAGGAAGAGGAGAGCAGGAATGACTGGGGAGGGGAGGGAAGACTTCCCAGCAGAGGGGACATCTGAGCTGAACCTCATTGGAAGCCAGAGACTTGGGAGGCAGGGATGAAGAGGAAGCTGCATTCTAGGCATGGCATTGTTCCTTGGACCAGAGGGTGGAGGCAGGGGATGGAGTGTTGAGTTCTGGGAGTAGCTAGCAGGCCCAGTGACTGGAATGTAGAGTCTATGAAAGCAAGTCCCGTGAACAGGGACTGGGAAGAGAGTTGGGTAACACAAAAGCTTGTCATCGAAAAGAGGGAAATAAATGAAATGCCCCATTGAAAGGAAAAAGAAGGAGGGCAAAGGGAGCCAGAGGCCTCAGTGCTAGGCTGAGGAGTGTGTGCTTTCTCTCTGAGTCAACACGAAGCCCTGAAGGCCTGCGCTAGGGACTGGCATGGCCAGAATGGGCCTTAGCAAGATGCTTTTGGCAGCATCATGCAGGATGGATTGGAGTAAGGAGAGACTGGAAGCCAGGAGACCAATTAGGCAATTGGGGAAATTGCAGATTTTTGAGGAGGAGGGGAAAGAGGTGATCAGAGCTGTGCTTTATAAAGTTGAACCTGACCATGGCATGAAGGATGGATTGGAATGGGGAGAGAAGGGATTGCAGAAGGCAAGGGGAGTGTGGAGGACAGGCAGAAAGGAGGCAGTGGCTGGCCAGAGGAAGGGAAAGGAGGCAGAATGACTGCTGAGATGGGGGTGGGGGGGACAAAGACAAAACTGAGCTTGTTGGGGGCAGGGGATGAATCCAGCTGGGGATATGCTGAATGGGAGGTGTTTGGAGGCCATCATGGTGGAGATGGACCAGCAAGTGGATGAACAGGCAGAAACAGAACATGGGAGAGATCAGAGCATGACAGAGAGACAGACACACAGATTTGGGGTTCTTCTCACGGAGACAAGTAAAAAGGCCGTGGGAACCAAGGCTATTTGCAAGGGAGAGGGAGAAGTGGACTTGGGCCCAAGGCAGAGGGGAGAGGAGGCCTCCCGTGCCAAGGACTATGGCGGGGCAGGAAGGCGAGGCAGAGAGAAGGCTCAAGAGAGCACCTGTCCTACCAGGCCAGGGAGGGGAGAGGTTCAAGCAGGACAGCAGAGCTCCAGAAAAGGGCAGAGAGAAGGAGGGCTGAAAATAGAAAATAGCCCCTTGGTGTTGGCTCCCAAGAGGTCAGCAGTGACCTTTGGAAGAGATGCTTTAGCTGGGTGGCCGCGGAAGAATTTCTATTGGAGGGGAAATTGAGGGGCGAGGGGCCTGCCTGCCGTAATCTGAGACATCTGAGGCTCCCAAAATAAGCAGCAGATGAGGGTGGCAGCCAAGGTGCTATTTCTCTTGAGAAGGGCTGACAGTTGTCTCCTGTCATGGCAGCAGGAGGCAGAGGCCATTGAGAATGCCTCAGGAGCTCCCCTCCTGGCCTCAGTAGAGCTTTGGCATGATCTGCTCTTTCTCCCCACGATTGAGACCGGGCCCCTCCCAAGTAGGCAGCCCACCTCATGGCCAGGGGGAGGACCCAGGTTTGAATCTGGGATCTGCAGCTTACTCCCTGTGTGACAGTGGCCCAGTCACTTCCCCTACTTGGCCTTCGGTCCCTCATGTGTAAAGTGAGGCGACTGGCCCCACGCCCTCCAAGGTCCCTGGCTCTCTGCGGCTCTACATCTTTGATCCCAATGTCCTCTCCACGGGTTGCTCTCCACATTGGAGAGAACCTCAGAGGCCCTCTTCTTCCAGCCCACACCCGAACAGGACGTCCCCTCTGCACCATGGGAATAGAGCAAACATCCAGTCTGTGCTCCAAGTCCTCCAGGAACTTCCCAAGACATCCCTGTCCACTGTAGGATGCAGCCTTAACTGTTCACAAATTTTGTTCTCTTCTTTCCAACAGAATTGGGAAGGTAGCTCTGAGCCTCTGACTCCTGCCTCCCATTTCTCCTTCTCATACAGTCCAGTCTCCCTCTGGAGTCTTCCCCTACACCTCTGCATGTCTGGCCAGTATTAAAATTCTTATTGAGAAAAATGACTCTGATTTCTGCCCAGTTTTCCACCCACCACTGAGGCTGGTGCCACTTGTCAGGTATGGTAGAGTTGGCATTCCCTTTGTGTACAGATTGGACCAGATGGCCACCAAGGTCCCTTCCAACTCTCCAGCTCTGATTCTGTAGTGAGGGTCGTTCTTCCAGTGACCACAAGTCATTTGCAAGAGAGGCTGCTGCTCCCCAAAGCTAGTGGGGGCCTCCAAGGGATGATTCGGCTGTTAGCCAAAGTCAGCGAGGCCCCAAAGCACACAGTGAGGCGGCTTCCCTTGTACCTAGACCAACATTTGGGAGGTGGGTGATTTCAAAGTAGAAGTTCCGGTATCCATAGCCATTTTAAGAGAGGGCACCTTCTGCCCCCAACTTGTGTGCCTGGCTTGTAGATTCTGGGACTGATTGCCTCCCATGCAGGGAGTCAACACCATCCCTACAACCCAAGACATACTGCTATGTGCAAGGCTCCATAGGTAGGTACCGGGGAGACACAGGCAACACAGTGTGAAGAGGGCTGGATTTGGAGTCAGAGGGCCTGGGTCCTCATCCTAGTTCCACCTCTTATGACTTCTGGACCTTTTTACAGGCCTCTTCATCTCCTGGGCCTCAGTTTCCTCATCTGTAAGGTGAGGACAGTGGACTGGGTGATCTGCAGCTCTAGCATCCCAGCATTGTAAGAAAAGGGGAACCTGTGAGGGTTGGAGAGGGAGTGGTGCAGTATTGGCCCTGTGTAGGCTACCTCAGAGAGATCTGCTGAGGACCTGAAGGAGCCAGGGTGGTGGCCACTGGTGGAGAGCAGGGGATGCAAGAGAGAGAGGCCTTGGGCAAGACCCTCAGGGCATGAGCTGAGGAGAAGGCCTTCTCCAAGCCAGCCCTACCCTCTGGTCAGGGAGATGGCTGACCCCCCCCCATCTTGTGAAGAAAGCTTACAGGCCACTGAGTCTCTGGGGCACAGGGTGTCTCCCAGAGTGATGGCACAGACGTAAGACAAGGTCTTAGCCAAGATGGGGAAGAACCTCCTGTAACTGCAGCTAGGCTGGCCTACATTTGGTAGCACTCCCTCAAGCCAGGGGCACATACACAGCATCAGCTCATGTCATCCTCATTGAGGCCTGGGGAGTCAGAAGAGCTGGCTTGGAATTCAACTTCTGCCTGCTTCCAAGCTTTGTGACCCTACCCAAGTCCTATGAGCTCTATGAGTTCTATTTTCTTCTTTGCAAAATGGGAAGGTCTGGAGTCTCCCTACAAATTCTAACACAGTGTGTGGGAGGGACATGATCTAACTCTTATTATCCCCAGTCTGAGAGGCCCCAAGGCAGTGAAGTTAGTTGTTGCCTAAGGTCACACAGTTAGCACATGGCAGTGTTGACACTCCACCCAAGCCTTTGGACAGTATATTCAGGGCTCCTTCTGCCTCCCCCATGCCGCCCATATACTGTATGAGTGGTCAGATGCTGACCCTAATTTTAACTACACTGGTCTGAGAGTAAGAAGACCTGGGTTCTGCCTGGTCCTCTGATACTAATTCTATGTCTCAGTTTCCTCTTTTGTTCTGTGAGTCTGGTAGATTTTGGCTTTAGCTAAGCTTCATTTACAAGTAAGAGTTGAATTCACTTTCTTCTCTGGGACTGCCATTTCTCAGGGTCATAGCATCAGTGTTAGGGTCCTTGGAGGCCATCAATTCAAACCTCCTCAGTTTACCAATAAGGAAACTAAGGTACAGTGGGTTTGATTGACCTGTTCTGAATCACACAGCTCGTTGGACTAGATTAGAGGTTCTTAACCTGGTGTTCATTTAGATTTGACTTGACACATAAAGGAAATAGAACCTTTAGACAAAGTGTGCAATATGAGTAGATGTTCTGGCAACGATTCTAGTTGGCTTACTGTGTGGTGAATGTAGGCTCTTTAATTGGCTGTAGATGCCTTTAAAGGCTGAAGAAAGGTCAAGAAAAATAGGATTGGGGGGGGCAGCTAGGTTGTGCAGTGAGTAGAGCACTGGCCCTGGAGTCAGGAGGACCTGAGTTCAGATCTGGCCTCAGACACTTAACACACAAAAAAAAGTAGCCGTGTGGCCTTGGGCAAGTCACTTAACCCCAGTTGCCCTCCAAAAAGAAAAAAAAAAAAGAAAAATAGGATTGAGCAAAGACTATCAGATTTGGTGGTTAAGAGAGCCTAGCTTTGGAGAGCATTGCTGATCATAAATTGATCATATGTTGTTGATCATACAGAATTCTATGTTTAGTAATTTTAAAGGAAAATGGTACTGACAGAGGTGGTGGACTACAGGTGCAGAATTATCCATATGTCCCTTATCTCTACTTCTTTGTTAGAAGGAGGGTTCTATTGGGGTGTGGGAGGGGCACTCATTGGGAGGTGACAGCATTGTTTTGAAATCCAACCCCTTTCGATTTGTGCAATTTTTCCCCTTCCTTTTTTCCCGTTATTGTAAGGTATAGCTCTCTGTGAGGGGGGAAGAAGAGATATACAATGGGAAAAGTAGGTGGCGTAAAAATAGTATCAATAAAATATATCAATATTGTATGAATAGTATCAATAACAATATATAAAGAAGAGCATCAATAAAATTTATTTTTAAAAGAATGAAAATGGAGGTAGCCCAGTGTCCTTTGGCATGGAACATAAGGGATACAGAACTTGGTTGGAGAAATGATGACCTTCCTGCCATCTCCACTCCAGTCACCATCCTCATTTCCTTTCCCCAGAACCTTAAATTCTGACCCTGGGTGCCTTGGCTCTGATATTTTGTTTTGTTTTTTTCTTATCTTTTCTCAAAGCAGGTCTTTGCTTCCACACCATGGGGACCCTTTCCCAGTTCATATATAGTCTTATAAAGTAAGCTTCTCGAAGACAGGGATGGTCTAGCTTGCTTGTGTCTTTGTAGCACTAGCAGTTAGCATAGTGCCTGACAAACAGTGCTTCATAAATGCTTTACCAGCTAACTAGAGGGTCTCCTTCCTCTCCCTGTTTCTTTTTCTTTAAAACATAAAGGGGCACTCCCCTCAGATTTTACTGATGGAACAAACTGAGGTGATTGGTTGGGGAATCCCTCATCACTTTTCGTCTGACAGCTTGTTTACTTCATCCCCCAGCATTACTTCCTTTCCTCTAGTCTCTGGTAAAAATGGAGCCCTTCTTCTGGCCAAGGCCAGCCCCATTACTTGAACCCTTCATTTATCTCCTCTCATCTTCTCCAGAATGATGCATCATCAATTCTCCCTGCCTCTAATCTTCACTGTCATAGCCTGATGAATACATACAAGCCCCTAAATTTCCCCATTTGTAAAAAGCCCCCACTTAATGCTACTATCCCTGCTAACTATCATCCTATATATCTCCTCCCCTTCTCTGTCCCAAACCTGGCAATTGGGGAATGGCTGAAGAAATTATGCTGTATGAATGCAATGTGACAAAAGAGAGGATTTCAGGGTATGAATTGACAGCAAAGGAATGCAAAGAACCAGGAAAACTCTTTATACAAGGATGGCAACACTGTAAAAACAAGCAACTTTGAACAATTTAAGAGATCCAATCCATGCAATGACCAGCCATGTTCTCCAGAGGACCAGGGATAAAACGTGTTACCCAACTCCTGACAGAGGGCAATGGACACAAGGTATAGAAAGAGACATAACCTTTTCAGATGTGGAAAAAAGCAAAGCCATGGTGCCTCTCCTTCCTCACATCAGACTCTTAACCCCCTCTATTCTGGCTTCCTATCTAATCATTCAAATGAATCCATTCTCTCCAAAGTTACCAAAGATTCTTCAATTTAAAAATCCCATGGCCCCTTCTTGTCTCCTCTCCTCTCCAGCTTTCAGCGCTGTTGACTGCCCTCTCCTCCAGAATATTCTCTCCTCTCTGGGTTTTTGTGACCCTGTTCTCCTGGTTCTCCACCTAGGTATCTGACCTGTCCTTTGTAGTCTCCTTTGCTAATCCATCATCCATCTTCGGATATCTCCCAAAGCTCTGTCCCAGGCTACACTCTCTCACTTGCTGACCCGATTGGATCCCATGGGTTCACTTTTCATCTCTGTGTAGAAGACTCCTAGATTCTTATATCCAACACTAGTATGTCTCCTGAATTCCAGGCCCACATCACCAACCACTCAGTAGATGTTTGTAACTGGAAACCTCAGAAACATCTGAAACTCTACTTGGCCAAAAGTGGACTCATTGTCTTTCACCCACACCTACCCCTTTTCTAAACTTCCTTATTACCATCTAGGGGACCACCAGCCTGCCAGCTACCCAGATTTATTATCCTCCCCTCCTTACTCTCACTTTCCATATCCAATCAGCTGCCAATGCTATTTCCATCTTCACAACATTTTAAAAATATTTAAACTTTTATTTCCCCCCAATTATGTGTAAAAACAATTTTAACATTTGTTTTTAAAACTCTGAGTTCCAAATTCTCTCCCTTCCTCCCTCCCCTCTTCCCCCTCACTGAGAAGGCAAGCAGTTTGACATAGGTTATAATGATTTTACAGCATTTTTTTTTTTGCTTTTTGGAGGGCAATTGGGGTTCAGTAACTTGCCCAAGGTCACATGGCTAGTTTTTGTGTTAAGTGTCTGAGGCAGGATTTGAACTCAGGTCCTCCTGACTCCAGGGCTGTTGCTCTATTCACTGCACCACCTAGCTGCCCCCACAACATTTCTACACTGAGTATCTAACCATTTATACACCATTTACATAGCCACCATCCTAGTTCAGGGCCTCATCACCTCCTAGCTGGATTATTGCAATAGTCTTCCTACCTCAAGCCTCTCCCAATTCTAATCCATCCTTCATATCACTGCCCAAGTCATTTCTCAAAAGTGAAGGTCTGATCATAGCTTCCATCAGCTCAACATACTCCAGTGACTCCCTGTTGCCTCAAAAATATAAGCTCATCTGACATTTTAGGTTCTTTCTTATCTTTTCAACCTTCTCGTATGACATTCCCCTCCCCAAACCCTGCGATCTGGCTCTCCTGGCCTCCTGGCTATTGTGTGCACATCTCCCATCATCTCTCATCATCCCATTTCCCACCCCTGTTCCTTTGCATTGATTGTGCCCAGTACCTGGAATGCTTGCACTCATTGTGCCCAGTACCTGGAATCCCTACCTCTGCCTTTTGGAATCTCTGACTCAGCTCAAATGGTACCTACTAAATGAAACCTTTCATGACTCCCCCTATACCCCCTCCTGTGACCACCTTGTATTAGTTTTGTATATATAATGAATACAATGATACCTATTCATGTTGTTTCATGTATTAGAATGTAAGCTCCTTGAGGGCAGGTACTGTGTGGATTTTGTCTTAGCATCTCTAGCACCTAGCATAATGCCTGGCACAAAGTAAAGGCTTAATAAATGCTTGTTAATTGACTGATTGAACTGTTTTCATTCCTTTCATGAAGACTTAAATCAATAATAACTCTTTGGAAAGTGCTTTATACACTTTTTTTTAAGCAATTGGGGTTAAGTAATTTGCTCAAGGTTACATGGCCAGGTGTTTCTGGGTGGGTGCTAAGTGTCTAAGCCTGGGATTCGATCTCCAGGTCATCCCGACAATGGGGCCGGTGCTCTTACTCACTGTGCTACCTGGCTGCCCCTATACACATTTATTTACATGTTATCTCACTTGATCTGCCCAATAATCTTCAGTATTTTCCCATTTTATTGATGGAAATTGAGGCTCAGAAAGTTTAAGTGATGTGGCTTGGGTTACAAAGTTGGAAATATCTAAGTCTAGGTCTTGCTCTTCATCCCCCTACTCCAGGCTGCCTCCCCCCAAAGCTGGTTCTTTCGTTTCTCGGCCCAAGGGGTATAATCTTAGAACTGTTAATATGACGGCTTGAAGACAGGGAATGGTGGAAGCAGAAACATGAAGAGTCTTCCCACATTCCTAGGAAGTTCACAGCTTTCATGGGGGACAAGAATGGGGCACAACTGCTATCAGATTTTGGGCTCTTGTGAGTATTACAGAGGGTTTGTACCTTCCCCTCTCACTTCCCCTCCACCTTTGGTGTTTGGGCTCCAAGGTGGCAGTACCCAATGGGACTAGAGGAAGGGGATCCCGACTAGATCTGGGGATCTCTAGTTAGGAGACCCAGGTGTCCATTGGGTAATTCAGGCGAAGAAATATTCTGAACTCACAGATTTTTGAAATCTGACTTGCAAGATTCTGAAGGACAACAGACTCATGTGAACGTGGAAGATTCACGTATACAAAGTATACATGTATACAAAGTACACAAAATACTGTCTTTCTTTCTGATACCGAGGCTGAGACAGACAATCATTGTCTCTGCCTTCTGCTTCTCATGCCACATTTCACCAACTTCCTACCTCCCCTTACCATGACATTTTCAAGGCTGTTTCTCTTTTCATAAAATGCCAGAGCTGGAAGAGACCTTGGAGATGAACCATCCAAGCCTAGAATTTTACAAATGGGGAAGCTGAGGCACAAGGCCCTTAAGTGACTTCTCTAAGGAAACCAAGGCACAGAGTGGGGAGGCACTTGTCAGGTTCACCCAGAGAGGTAGTGGCCAAGCCCTGATTCTAAGCCAGAGCTGGGGATCCTGCCTTCAGATCCAGGGCTCTTTCTCTTCCCCCACAGCTTCCCCACAGCATTCCCTTAGTGCAGCTCATGGCATTGTCCTGAGCTGTAGGATGGAAACATCAAAGCCCCACACACAGCATCCAAGAAGTGAAGGGGCCCTGGGAAGGCATCCATCACACTGAGTGCCAGCCAATTTGGCCTGCTTCTGTTCCCCTTGCCTATGACTTTCTTACACCCTCATGCCTTTGCACAGGAGACCCCCCCCCCCCAGGCCTGAAATACTCTCCTTTGTCAAGCTCAGCTCAGGGGCCACCGCTGCCTACACAGGACCTTCCCTGGGACCCTCCACTTCACTGATAGGCCTTCCCACATTGAGGCATTCTTGGTGCATCTTCGGGAAAGCAACTGAGAATCACACAAAGAAGTCACTAGACTGCCCATACCTTTGGCTCTGAGAGTCCCCTGCCAGCCATTTACTCCAAAGAAGGTGAATGACAAAAAGAAAGAATGTGTAGAAACCAAAAGACTTAGAAGAACACTTTGCACAGAAGCAAAGAACTAGAAAGAAACTCGATCTCCAATGATGGGGGGAATCGCTAAAGGAATTGTGGCCCAGAATATCACTCTGCTTGCTGTCTCTTAGCCTTTCTCTGTCTCCCCAGTACTAAGCACGGTGCCTGGCACATAGTGGTGATGGAGTGCTTGGGATCTATGTTTGTAAAATCTATTTGTAAACTCAATTTGTAACACCAATCTGTAACATCAGGAATGATGGGGTGCTTGGGATCTATATTTGTAACATCAGTCTGTAAAACTTTGTCACATCAATTTGTAAAACCAGTTTGTAAAATCACACTCCATTCCCGTCCCCCCCCCCCAGTCTCAGAGCATTAACTCTGTCCCTTCTCCCCCTGCCCCTAACTTCAAAGCATTAATTGAGCCCAGCAACAACTCATGGATTGTTTATCTCAGCCTTGAAACACTAACAAGCTCTACCCATCAATCCTTCACAAAAGTATCTATAAACATTCCAGCTTAGGCAACTATTATCTCTCCCTTGCATAATGTCTCATTGCCCCCATGAATTCTTCGGTACCCTATCTCTAGGTTGACTCCTTCGCTGCCTCAATGAATCTTCAGGACCCTATCTCTTTGCTTATTATCCACTGAGTCTCCAGTTAACCTTGGTTCCCAGACATTAATCTTGTCAAACATGACACTGATGGGTGGCGGACTGGGCACTTCTCCATCAGCTTCTTGACTGCTCACTGACTTAGTGATGTTTTCAAGCCTAAAACCACACCTCTAGGTAGTCCTGCCTTGGGCTTTTTCCCAGTGAATCATGGGCAATACCTCTGCCAGTTACATTACACTGTCCCTACCTTAATTCCTCCCTAATCACACCCTTAATCACCTAGTTAGCATAATTGGCAAGGGTTCTACTATGGATGATTCTATATAAACCTTAATTCTATCCCTTTAAGGTTGCAGGTCCCCTAAGGATCATTGTCCACTGTAAGGCGTATAATAAACTTTTACAACTCTGACTCCAAGTCTGCTTAGGCCTACTGAATTCTTTCTAGACTGAATCGAAGGGTCTCTGGTCTTAGATAAGATCAGAGCTCCTGCTGAACCTATTGGGAGCCATCCCTCATCAGTGGGGCCTTAATAAAGGTTTGTTGATTGACTGGATGTAGGACAAGACAAACAGTATGGACACAGAGAAGCCTGATACAGAATGAAGTAAGCAGAGCCAGGAAAACAATGGACAGGAAGACCACAACATTGTGTAGAGACAGAGTTGCCTCTCCCTTCCCCGCCCCCCCCCCAACCCCCAATAATCAGAATTGTAGACAGAGGAAGTGTGGCCCCAGGAGGAGGCAGGAGAAGGCACTGGGCCCTGCTTCTGGGCAGAGGGAGGGGCTGGGGGCCCCCTGGAGCCCTGCCTAGAATGGCAGAAGTTTGCCCTGTGGGGAGAGATTTGGCTGTTGTTTTCTCCTTGGGACCCCCTGCTGCTAATGCCTCCCCTCTAAGCTTGGCCTGCAGGGCTTTGCTCAGTGTGCATGTTGCAGATGCAAAGGTATTTACGCATCTTTCCCCCTCTTTAGAATGGAGGCTCTTGGTGGGCAGGGATGGTTTTCTGCCTTTCTTTGTATCCTCAGGGCTTAGCCCAGTGTCTGCCACTTAATTGTCCTCCCACGGACTGATTTCTTTAAAAAAAAAAAGGTGTTTGTTATAAGGGGCAATTCTCTGGGCAGGGAAAGTGGAAGCAATGGGGCTGGTCCTTGTGCCCTTAAGACAAAAGAAATCAGTAAGAATTTATTTTTCACACGGTTAGCACTCCCCCCCTCCACCTTGTAAATTACTTTGTTGAGGCAGAGTGGCCCTGGGGTCTGGAGACACCTGGGTTTGAATTCTGGCTCGGAAGCTTCCACCTCTGAGTCTGAGGACCCTGAGTAAGCCATTTTGTCCCTCAGTTTTCCCATCTAGAAAATGGGAATAATAAGGTGCAATAAGCACCTCCCTACCCACCTCAGGGAGGCCCTGGAGCAGGATTTTGGTGAGGGGAGACCTGGGGAAGACTCACTACTTGGAAGCCAATGCCCAGGGAACTAGGAACTAGGAACCCAATCCCCAACTTCCCCAGGTACCTCTCATCATGTGACAAGTCTTGGTACTGTGTGCATTTTAATTTTGCTAAGCCATCGATTCATTATCGTTTTATTAACAGCCTTGGTTACAGGGCCTTCATTACTGCCTAATTACCTGGGCTGATTTTCCCTGGTTTTCATATTAAAGACCAATTTACAGAAAGCATTACAGTAGCTCAGCCATTGAAACATCATCATATGCAGCTGTTTCCCCTCTTCTTCCATTTAGGCAGCAAGGGAATGTCTGGAGGGACAGGCAGCCTGAGCTTAGTCTTGAGATTATTATTTACTTCCTGAGATGGCCCCCAGTCACTGTGGGCATACTCTGGGCCCC
>NW_027187075.1:0-44333 GCF_028583685.1 Petaurus breviceps papuanus | reverse complement strand
CCCCCCCCCCCATATACGAAGAAGACCCAGAACTGAACACAGTATTCCTGATATGTTCTAGCCAGGGAAAAGTAAAAACAGACTATCATCTCCTTGTTGGAAGCTCTGGTGCTCTAATGCAGCCCAGGAAAGAATGAGGTTTTTTTGGCTGTCATATCACACTGTGGCCTTGCAAATTTTTTTCAGACAAACTGCTTTATAACTATTGCTCCCCATCTTGTACTTTTTAACCAAATATAATACTTTACATTTGTCCCTATAAAATCTAATTAGATTCAATCCAATGTTCTAATGTGACAAGATTTTTTTAAACTTGATTTGACCACCCAGTATGTATCTCATTTTTGTATCATTTGCAAATTTAATAAGCATATTATCTACAATGCCCTCCAAGTAACTGATAAAAAAATGTTAAATTTCCTCTAGAATAAAATAAATTCTTCCTCTGGTGGCAAAAATACTGGAGACTAAAGGGATGTTCATCAATTGAGAGATGCCCATATAAGCTGTGGTATATGAATATGATACAATACTATTGTGCTATAACAAATAAGGAAATTGATTATTTTAAAGACACATGAGAAAATGTATATGAATTGGTGCAGAGTAAAGTAAGCAGAACCAGGTGTGGTTTTTAAAAGTTCTAGATGGATGAGGAGGTAGAAAAGGACCAAAACCTTGGTCCTGATTCAACAATTAGTTATTGATATGAGAAAAATAATCATTTCTCTCATTGGGAACAATTTATACTAAAAGATCAATATTATTACAGAATCAAACAATTTTGGAGACTTTTATAAACTGATGAAGAATGAAATGAGCAGAACAAGAATAATTTGTACAATAACAACAACATTGTCAAAACGAATATCTTTGAAAGCTCAAAGAACTATAATAAATACAATGGACATCCATGATTCCAAAGGAGCAACCTACTATCCCTCTTCTGAAAGAATGATAGATTGAAGATACATTAATGAGACATATATGTCCACATACAGTCAATGAGGGAATTTGTCATTATGCATATTTGTTATGGGAATTTTTTTTCAATAGAGTGAGAGGCAGAAGAAAGGAAAATACATTTATTGTGATTAACTTTTTTTTAATAAAGAAGTGTGCTATATGATATGTAAAGTTCTGTATGTACTTTCAGATGAGATTGTCATGTTCTTAGTTTTACTTTGTTTGAAGAAACCTCTCACAGAATATGGGTAATCTGTAAATGTCTGTAATATAATATAGAAACAAAACATATCAATAAACAAAAATTTAAAAAAAAAGCTCTTCACAGTCTGGCCCAAGTCTTTCTTTCAAGATCTCTCACATTATTCTCTTTATACACTAGTCATACTGGCCTGTTTGCTAATCCCCTTCTACAACATTCCATCTTTCACCTACCAGCCCTTTCACCCTTCTACCCCCCATGTTCTCTCCCTTCTCTCTTCTACCTTTTGGAATCCTTATCTCCTTTTAAAGCTCAGTTCAGGTTCTACTTCCCACGTGACAATTTTCCTAATTTCTCCAGTGCTTAAATGTTCTCCACTCACCCTGAAAAATACTTTGGATTTACTTATGCATTTACACATAGACATTTGTAGCACCCTTGTATAATGTAAGATCTTTGAAGGCAGGAACTATTTTTTTTTATTTCAAATGTTTTCTGAATTTAATTTAATTACTATTTTCATCCATTGAATAAGCATTTATTAAGTACTACTACTTTTAAGGCACTGGGTTAGGCATTGGGGATACATACAGAAATGAAAGTCTCTGTCTTTGAGAAGCTAGCATTCTACTTCGGTGGATATAATATGGACACAGAAAACAAAGGTGGTACAATGAATAGGGTGCCAGGACTGGAGTCAGGAAGTCCTGACTTCAAATCTGGCCTCAGATGCTTACTAGCTGTATATTCTTGGGTAAGTCACATAACTTTGCTTGACTCGATTTCCTCATCTGTAAAATGAGCTAGAGAAGGAAATGGCAAACCACTCCAGTATCTTTGCCAAGTAAACCCCAAATGGGGTCACTAAGAGTTGGACAAGACTGAAAAGACAGCAACAAAAATTTTGGGCAAATCACTCAACCTGTGTTTGCCTCATTTTCCTCAGCTATAAAATGGGGATATTAATAGCACAAAATAACAAAATGAAATAATATTTATAAAGCACTTAGCCTAGTATCTAGCATCTAAGTGACTTTTGTTGCTCAGCTTTTCCAGTCATGTCCAACTCCCAGTGACCCCACTTGGGGTTTTCTTGGTTAAGATACTGGAGGGATTTGCCATTTCTTTCTCTAGCTCATTTTACATATGAGGAAACTGAGGTAAGCAGGGTTAAGTGACTTATCCAATATTATACACAGCTAGTAAGTGTCTGAGTCTAAATTTTAACTCAGGAAGAATAATCTTCCTGACTCCAGGCCTGGCACTCAATCCATTGGGCCACCTAACTGCCCTATAGTAGCTGCTATATAAATTCTATGTACTATTATTATCACAGAAAAGGGAATATAAAACATACATCAAGTAAAAAGTGTTTACATAGTGATAGTAGGCAAATTAAAGTCCCTAAGTATAAGGGCAGAGTTTGGGCTAGAGAGGAATATTGTGAATCATATGCTAGACTCCTTGAGAAAAAAGTAGAAAAGACTAGAACCTACATAGGATGATATAGATAGATTGAGCGAACCTCAAAGAAGACAAGGTTCTTCAGTGATTGGTAGGGAGGAAGAATCTAGAAGTATCAATGAGGAACAAGGAATATTTCAGCTCTTCCTCTTGCCCAGGGGTACTAACTCTGGGATCCTCTTGTCTCTGCTCTAGGTCTTTTTCTATTTTCTCTCTGTTTGCTCTTATTTAGTGACTTCCCCTGAGTTAAATTACTGTCTCTATGCAGTTGATTCTTAGATACACCCAGTCCTCATCTATTTCTTCAGTTCCAGTCTTCATTCACCTACTGACTATTGGATATTTCAAGTTGGATGTCCCACAGGCATTTCAAATTCATCATGCCCAAGACTGAATTTCATTATCTTTATTCCCCCAAACCTAATCTTCTTCTGAACTTCGGTGTCACTTTCAAGGTTACTACCATCTTTCCAATCACCTGGGTTCACAATCATCCTCTATTCCTCATTCTCCCCACATATACAGCTCATTGCCAAACCTTGTTTCTATTTTCATAATGTCTCTCTAATATATCTCCTTCACTCTACTGACACTACCAACACCCTAGTTTAGGACTAGATTGTTGCAACAGCCTCCTAATTGGTGTCCCTGTCCAAGTCTCTCTCTACTCCAATTCTCTATATAGCTGCTGAAATAGTTTTTCCCAAAGTGTAGGTATGACCATGTCACCTTCTACTAAATAAATTCAGTGATTCCAATTAACTCTAGGATAAAAATCCTGTTAGACCTTTAAAGCACTTTACAACCTTGTTCCATCTTATCATTTCAATTTTATTATACATTACCTCCCTGTGCAAACTCTACACTCGAGTCATACTGGCCTATTTGTTGTTCTTCACACATGGTATTTGGAGAAGGAAACAGCAAACCATTCCAATATCTTTGCCAAGAAAAATCCAAATGGGGTTATGAAGAGTTGGACACCATTGAAAGGACTGAACAACAATGACCACAACACACATGGTATTCTATCTTCCATTTCTGTACTTTTGCACTGGTTGTCTCCCATGCCTATAACTTTTCCCCCTTTTCATCACCATCTTTCAGTTTCCTACAAGACTTATTCCAAATGTCATGCTGTCTTTTCTGGTTCCCCCTCCAAAAAAAATTATAATGACTTACCTTTTAAAATTATCTATCTGCTTTGTACCTATTTTGAATGCACATTTGTACAAATAGATGCATATTTTATCCCCCTCATTAAAATTGTTAAATCTTTGAGGAAAGTGACTAATTTTTGTTGAGCACTCAATCCACAAATATTTATTAAGTGCCTACTATGTGCCATGGACTGTACCAGGCTTGGGTGATCCAACTACCAAGAATGAAACAATTGTCTTTTTATCTTCATTATTTGCCCCAATGCTTGGCACTTGGTAAACATTTAATGAAAGAAGGTATAGTTAGTACCAGAGGGAATGACAAGGGATACAGGATTTTCTGGAAAGATCCAGATTCCCAAGAATGCAAGAATATGGAAGGAGTGAGAAAGTAAGAGGTTTAATTAAAAAAAAGGATGGAGGCAATTTATTAATAATAGAGATTCCAGAGAGCACAAGAGAAAAAGAAGACCAGATAGAACCCGAGGGGATAGAGTTGGAATGGATTCAAATGTTTAGCAAATTCTGAAGTAATAGGGAAGGTAGTTTTCACCTAGACTCTCAGTCACAGAGATTTAGAGACCACAAGGAGAGAGCCAGCTAGCCACAGGACAATAGATTTCCACAACCTTCACAGTCAGCAAACTCAACTATCTGCCCTATTTCCAATATGGATTTTATTTTCTCATTCTAGGGTAAAGAAGGTGGGGATGAGGCTCCCATTCTGGGCTGAATCTTGGTGGTGTTGTCTGTAAAGGTTTAATATCTGGGTCCTCAATGTAATGGAGGAAAATCTAACCATCACAGGACCTAGAAGGATATTGATTTAAAATATGGTCATGGTGGATCTCAGTGTTTGAATGGTGAGAGATTTGATGTCTAATGTGGATCCCCTCCTGTCTCCTTTTCTTCTCAGTCATTCACTCTAAGTCTCCCTCCTTCAGTCTCTCCTAATTGCCTGGCTCCTCCCCTACTTCCTACAAACAAAACAAACAAAAAAAAAAACCCTAAAATCTTCATGTAAACCTCTTAACCTCACAAGCTAGCATCCTATATTTTGTATCTCTTCCACAAGCACACCAATCCCTAAAAAAAAGTCTATACTGGTTCTCTCCACATCTTCTCATCTCACTTATTGTACAACCCCTTGAAATCTGACTCCTGACCCTACTACTCTCCAAGGATATAAATTATTTCTTATTGCTGTTACTTGTGATAGTATGTTCTTATTTCTTGTTTTTCTTTATCTCTTAGCAACTTGTGATACTATTGTCTATTCTTTCTTCTTGGATACTCTTTAATCAATTGGTTTCTAAGAAATTGTTCTGTCCTGGATTTCCTTCTACCTTTCTGGCCACTCCTTAGCCTCCTTTGATGAATCATAATTTCCCCTAAGGAAATCTTAAAGCCTTAGTATTGGGCCCTATTGCTTCCATATACCAGGAGTTCTTTACCTGTGTAATGGACCCCTTTGGCAGTCTTGTGAAGCCCATGGATCTCTGAGTTCAAATATATAGTCTCAGATGCTAACTGTGTGACCTTGGACAAGTCACCTAACTGCTGCCTGTTTCAGTTTTCTCAACTATAAAATGAGTATAATAATATCACCTACCTCACAGAGTTATTGTGAGATTGGAATGAAATATTTGAAAAGTGCTTCTTAGCCCAGTGTCTGGCACAAAGTAAGCACTAAATAAACACTTATTCCCTTCTATAAATAATGTTTTTAAATTCCTAAAATACAAAGGATTACAAAAGAAATTAATTATAGGGAAGTAGTTATCCAAATATTAAAAAAAAATACATTCTCATATCTTCTGAAATCCACAGTCTCATAGGGGTAAGTAAAACCCAGTTTAAGAACCTCTGCTTTACATTCTATCTTTTGGTGACCTCATCAGAGCATATGGGCTCAATTATCATCTCTATGCAGATAATCTCTAACCTATATATCCACCCCTAATCTCTGCATATTTCTATATGGATATTCTCTCACAATTCAAACTTAACATGTCCAAAATTGAAGTCATCATCTTTCCCCACAAACCCACCTCTCCCCCTATCTCTGTTGAGGGCATTAACAGAACACCTTAACTACATTGCATAAAAGGTTATTTCAGTTTGGAAATTGAAGAAATAGACATAGAGTAAAGGCTTAATAAATATTTATGGTATTGATGATTGCAATAGGAGAGTGGAAAGAAAATAGCTACCAGAAATGGGGAGAAAGTAAGGAAGGAATAGTATCAAAAGCAAATGGAACCTCCATAAAACATACATACATGGCTACATTCATATATAGCCCAGCATTAGACTGCATAGTACCATGAAATGCATGTTAGATTATGGGTCAGAGACCTGGATTCAAATTCCAGCTCTGCCACTCACTACCTGAGTGATGTTGGGCAAGTCACTTAACCTCTTTGGTCTCAATTTCCTTATTCTAAAAATGAGGGGTTTGCATGGTATCTAAATTCTTTTCTGTATCTAAATCTCTAAGCCTATGTTCAAAATTTCATCTTCCTGATCTCCCACCAGTCTTTTTTACCTTTCTATAGTACTTTGAGTACTTTTCTCAGAGCAGGTCTATTAAGTAAATAGTAGAATTGGTTTGCTCCTGTTTTACAGTTGAGGAAACTGAGGTTCAGAAAAGCAAAATGGGGGCAGCCAGGTAGGTCAGCGAGTAAGAGCACCAGCTCCAGTGTTGGGATGACCTGGGGATCAAATCCGGGCTCAGATACTTAGCACCACACCCAGAAATAACTGGCCGTGTAACCTTAAGCAAGTTACTTAACCCAGATTGCTTTAAAAAAACAAAAACAAAAAAAAAAAGAAAAGAAAATTATTTGCCTAGGTTCATACCTCCTAGCATCTCCATCTAGACTCCAATACTTGGGCCCTTTACAATATACTGAGCTTTAGTCAGAAGTATGATAAGACTGTTTGAAACAGTTCATTTCCCCATACCATTTGAAGTAAAGTTAAAATGGGCTTACTGTATTGCCAAGCAAAGGCAACTTCCCAAGGTTCAAAATACCAGCATAGCTGCTCTCCATTTTATTCAGTGAGAAAATCAAAATATAGCATAATTCAAAATACAGCATTCACCAAGTGTAATTCAATAATTTTCAAGTACTACTCTACCCCTGGACATTACATTCATTTAGTCAATCACAAAGTCCCTCTTCACAAATGGAGATTAGTTTCCAATCATAAACAAAGTACATTCATTTGGATGGTCACAGAGCACAAAAGAGTCAAAAGTTTCCCACCCCTGGATCACAACTGAAAAGGTCATCTACCCCAGAGTTATAACAAGCTTAAGCACAGAATTTAATACCCAAAGAGAGGTCTTTTCTTCATCCTGACTGGAGGCAAGTTCTCAGCGATCTTTGTTCCTGGGGAGGAGAAGCTTAGCAAGGCCACAAGATACATTGCCAGTGTCCTCATTAATTCATTCTCTGTCTGCAGAATAGTCCTAGGACCCCTGAAAACATTAGCAAAACCCTCTTCCAGGATTTGTGTAAACATACAACAAGAAAATCCTTCTTCAGGGCTTCTGAACCAACAGCAAGGTTCCAGGACCCCTGCAACAACAGCACTGGCCTTCACCAGTGGGTGCAATTCACTCTCTGTCTGCAGAACAGTCTCTGGACCCCTGAACCAGCAGTAAGGTTCCAGGACCTCTGCAACAACAGCACTGGCCTTCACCAGGGACAAATCTGGCAAAACAACATCAAAACAGACAGCCAAAGTACCAGCATAACAGCCATGTCTCCTCAGTCCTTGGCAGCTCTGGGTGGCAGCTCTCAAAAGTCCTGGGCAGTTCGAACTGGCCCTCAGCAATCCTCTCCGTCTCTCTGCCTCCACGATGCTTCTAAAAAAAAATACTTCTGTTTCTCTTCCTCTGCTTGTGCCTCTCTAAACCCACATCACCAGCTTCTCCCAGTTTAGTCCTCTCTTTTCATGTCAACAAGTCCATCCTACAAGTAGGATTCATAAGCTCTGGGTTTTAACACAATCAATCCGAAAACCAAGCCAATACAGGGGGACCTTTAAATTCCATTACTATTAAACTTATTTAAGACTCAGGTAGAAAAGTTATTTCTATGATCCCTTAAAGTATGCTCTTATCAGGGCCCAGGGCTAACCACTTGTAGGTTGTACAAGTCTGATGTCTTGTCTCATCCTCCCAGCTGGGATCTGCCCCACCCAGCTGGTGTCTTAGGACGTTTGCACTTTTGACCACAGATATTTTTTGGCATTGGTATCTACTTTTCAGTCCTTTGGTGTCTTAGGCAGGTAGCCTTAGACAGAAGAGAAGATTATGGACTCAGGGTCCTCAGTATTTACCCACAGGCCCTTCTACTGACTCTCTGCAGGTGACAGAATCACAGAAATTCAGCTTTGGAAAGAACCACAGCCACTGCACATTCCAACCCATAACTGAAAAAGTACCTGTACCACAACCTAACAGAGAAGTGTTCACATAGTCTTTGCTGGATACTTCCAGCAAGGAGGACCCTATTAATCCCCTCTCAAACTGGTCCAGTTCACCTTGGTATGGCTTTGATTTTGCCAGGAGTATTTTCCTAACAGAAAGTTTAAATTTGCCTCTTTGGAACTTTAAGCTGTTGTTTCTAGTCCTGCCCAGTAAACTCTCAGTCAATTGTTTCAGAATGTTGAAGAAGGGATTTCTTTTTAGGTGTAGATGGCCATTGGAGGTCCCTTCTGTCAAATTCTGTAACAATGTCCTGTATGAACACGAGGGTGTGTGTAAATGCTGTTTCTGTTCTTCTGCTCACAGTCATCTGTGAAATTACCAAAGGATTGATTTTTAAAAAGGTAGGAATCCAGGCCTAAATAAATCTATGGTCAAAACTGCAAACAGTCTAAGGTGACAGCTGACCTGTGGCAGAGCCCAGTTGGGCAATCTCATTTCCATAGGAAATAATAACTAAATCAAATTTTCACATATTACTGTACTTAATTTGCAGTTTTATATTCCAATCTTACCCTTATTTAGTTTAGAAACCAGTTATTCAGGCAGCTAGATGGTGCAGGGGATAGAATACTGGCCCTGGAGTCAGGAGGACCCAAGTTCAAATTTTGCCTCAGACACTTGACATACTTACTGGCTGTGTGACCTTGGTCAAGTCACTTAGCTCCAATGGCCTTGCTTTCCCCCCTCAAAAAAAAAAGAAAACCAGTTATTATCTCATTGATACAACTATTTGGTTATAGTCAATTTAACAGTCAGATCAGTCTATAATAATTACTGATCAGTCAGTCAACTAGCATTTATTAGGTGCTTACTAGATGTGAAACACTAGGCTACACTAGGGATATAAGGGAGGTAAAAATACTGAAAAGGTCCTGCTCTTGAATACCTTTTGTACTAAGGAGAGACAATAAATAAATAAACAGATACCTATAGAAAAGAAGGAAAGTAATCTTAGAGAAGAAAACTAAGGTGGGTGAAAGGCCCAGGAAGACTTCCTACAAAAGGTGGCATTTAAGCTGAGTCTTGAAAGAAGTCAAGAAAAGAAAGAAGGCAAATTAAGTCAAAAAGCATTTATTAATAACTTACTATGTGCCAGGCATTGTGAGAAACACTGGGATATAAATATAAACCAAAAGAAAGACAATCCTGCCTTCATATTGGAGAAGAATGGTGACAAAGGTAGCCTGGGCATCCGGCTTAAAGTGGAGGTTCTTGGAGGAAAAGGAATTCGAGTCTACTTTCAGTGTGTGAAGTCCAGGACTGGAGAGAGCTTCCATGGTGAAGATGTTTCTAGGGCATTATAGAGGAAGTCAGGGGAGGAGAGTCGCAAAGACAACCTAGAGAGGAATGAAGGACATCAAGAGGTGGAGAGGGACAGCCCTTTCTTGAGACAGTCCACTCTCCTTTGGGAAAGCTATAGTGTAAAGACATTTTGCCTTGTTGTTGTTATTCAACTGTTTTCATGTCCAAATCTTCTGACCTCATTTGGGGTTTTCTTGACAAAGATACTAAAGTGGTTTGCCCTTTCCTTCTTCAGCTAATTTTACAGATGAGCAACTAAGGCAGACAAGGTTAAGTGACTTGCCCAGAGTCACATGGCTAGTAAGTATCAAGCCAGATTTAAACTCAGGAAGATGAGTCTCCCTGATTGCAGGCCCTACACTCTATCCATGGTGTAACCCACCTGCTCTACATCCAGAGGCAATCTGCCTCTCTGAAACTTCCACTCATTGCTCCATGTTCTGCTCTCTAGTATATACAGTACCAAAGAGTAACTGATTTGGGCCAGCTAGGTGGCATGGTAAATAGAGCACTGGCCCTGAAGTCAGGAGGATGTGAGTTCAAATCCAGCCTCAGACACTTAACACTTACTAGCTATGTGACCTTGGGAAAGTCACTTAAACCCCATTTGCCCTGCCTTCCCCCCTGCAAAAAAAAAAAAAAAAGAGTAACTGATCTGATGACTGTGTGTAGTAACCAAGAATAAAAGTCAGCCATTTTTCTCCAACCATTCTAGACTCCAGCACATCAGGACAATGGACAGTGTCAAGATATGACTTTGATTTTTTTTATGGCTCTGATATAACAATTTACTCATACCTTTATTAAAATGCATTCATTAGGCAGAGCATTATGCTAGTCACTAAGGGGGTTATGAAGACAAGTAAAACACTATCCTTACCTTTGAAGATCTTGAAATCTAGTAGGAGTGTTGAGCAGTAAATACAAAATACAATAATTCAAAACAAACCATAATAAACATGTAAGAGAAATACAATGTGTTATGGAGGAAAGGTCACTTATAACCTAGAGGATCAGGATTTGAACCCAGAACTTCTCACTCCAAAGCCAGTGTTCACTCGACTGGGCCATACTTTCTAGTGAGGTTTTACATGCTTTTTTTAAAAGGCTATTTATTTTTTATAAAATTGCTAAATGTCAACTGGTGTCTATTCATCGCCTAATTCCATTGCTCCACTTTCCACCTCTCAATATAATTTACCATAACAATTCAGAGAGGAAGTCTCTTTTAATTATTGAAAATCAACTGTTCTTTCCTTTGCCAGAAAACAGAAAATTCTGTTAGCTGAGCTTCTAGAGACAGGAAGTAGGCTGGATGTTAGAAAGCAATGGCACACAACGAATTTAAATTATAATATTGGAGCACAGCAAGGGTTTGTTAGTTCCTTTCAGCTGGATCAACTGGAAAAATTAGGAAGGGCTAACTGGACCACATTTTGATTGCTTCCTCAAATTTGAAACTCCACCCAACAGAATTCCAAAGAAGCTATGAATTTATTCTGGGGACAAACAGCTGACAGTCTGGTAGGGATGAGGAAGGCCTGGAGCTTCCTTCCTGAAAAAAAGAAAAAGGTCCTTAGATATTTCATAAGGTGCCCTTCATACAAAAACCCCTTCCTTGTCATATGGCTGCTAGTGTACTCCTTTGGATTTGTGATCAGATTACATTTAACCCTAACATCATGAATCTTAGTTACTCAGAAAACATTCTCTTTCTCTCCCCTGTTCTCTAGGTCTCCCTTCCCACCAAAAGGCTCAACAGTCATTGCTGGTCATTTTGTGAATGACTGATGGATCCCACCAATGAAAGTTCCTGTTTGAGGCTCCTTCGACCTCCCTCTCTCCCCTCCCTTTACTCACATTTCATTTACTTCCATCTCCAACCTGTCCTACCCTATCAAAGAAATTTTTCAGGAGATTAGAAAGATGCTCCATGGGTAGGTTGGAGAATTCTGTATAATCTACAATTGGCAGGAACCTCAAGGGTCCTTTAATCCAACCCCTTCAGATAGATTTTTTTTTAACTTTTCACCCTTCACTCCATCCTACTCACTCCCTTCAATTCCCTTTATGTATTGTCTTCCCTCATTAGAATATAAGTTCCTTAAGTATCTGCTTGTATTTTTTTTTCTTCCTATCCCTTAGCACAGTGCCTGGCACATAGTAAGAATTTAATAACTACTTTTTCTATCAGGAAGTACATTTTCTATTAGGTGGTTCATTAAGACAAAGTGACCTCCCCTAATCACAAAAGCTTTAAATGTCAGAGGTAGGATTTGAACCCAAAGTCAGTCTTCTTGGGGCTTCAGCAAACTGAATAGGTCTTATAGTGTCTAACTTGAAAAGTTGCAGGAAGTCTGTGTCAGTGACCATCAGCATTTTATATCCTTAGAGTCAGGCTTAAATTGGGCATTGCCTCAAACTAAATGGCCAGGAACTTGCAGGGAATTATTGAAAGGAGGCAAAGTAGATGCTGGAAAGAGCATTGGTTTTGTAGTTGGAGAACCTGAGTTTAAATCCTAATTTAGTTACTAAAACCACCTGTATAGTATTTTCCCATTCCCATTCAGAGAGACAGACAGACAGACAGACACAGACAGATGCAAGACAGAAGTTCAAGACAATAGAGCCTTACCTCTCTTAAGATTGTCTTCCATTCATTCTGTATGTATCCTGCACGTAACTATTTATTTACATGTTGTTTTCCTCATTAGAATGTAAGCTTCTTAAGAGCGGGGACTGCTTTGTGCCTTTCTTCATGTTGGCAGTGTTTGTATCACCAGTGCTAGACTCCCAAGAGCTTAGAACAATGCCTGGAAAGTAACAAGTGCTTAATAAATGTTTGTTGTGACTGCCTGTGTGATTTTGGGACAAGTCACTTCCTCTTTCTGGGTCTTTCTTCCCCTAAAAGGTGAGAGGAGTGGGGCTACATCATATCTAAAGTCCCTTCCAGCTCCAAAACACACATACCTATAAAAACAAAGACAATATGGTATAATGGAAAGAACTGTGGATTTAAAGTCAGGAGACCTATATTCATATTTGGCCTCAGACACTCACTAGCTCTGTGACTCTGGACAAAACAACTAAATTGTTTAATTCAGTTTACTCAACTGTAAAATGAGGATAATAATATCACCTACCTCTTAGGGTTGTTATGAGGATTGAATGAGATATGTGTAAAGTTCCTGGAAGATGTTTTATGAATCCTTCCCCCTGCCCATCCTGGCATAGGACCGCTGTGTCCACACTTCATAACCCCATTTGGGGTTTTCTTGACAAAGGCACTGGAATGGTTTAGCATTTCCCTCCCCACTTCATTTTACAGATGAGGAAACTGAGACAATGACTTGCCTAGGATCTCAGGGCTAGTAAGTATCTGAAACCAGATTTGAACTCTAGAAGATGTCCTCCTGACTCTAGGTCCCAAACTCTATCCACTGTACCACCTAGCTGCCCCAAGGCATATTAATTGATTTTATTGACCTGGGCAAGTTAATTAAGTTTAATGGACTTCTTTCCTTAGGGGTTAGGAAAAGAGGGTTGGCCTGGAAGGAGTCTTGCTGGTTAATATTATTCTTATTGTGGTGTCCGTGGGAATGTTTCCAAGGGTATTTCCCATATTAAGTCACATCTTTCCAGATCTTTATACTGACCTCCTTGGCTTCTTTTAATCCCAAACTAAAAAGCTTACCTCTTACAGGAAGCCTTCCCCAACCCCTCTCAATTCCAATGCCTTCTTTCTGGTTGGTTTTTTTTTTTTTTTTTGGAGGGGCAATTGGGGTTAAGTGACTTGCCCAAGGTCACATGGTTAGTAAGTTTTAAGTGTCTGAGGCTGGATTTGAACTCAGGTTCTCCTGACTCCAGGGCCAGTGCTCTATTCACTGCACCACCTAGCCGCCCCCAGTGCCTTCTTTCTGTTAAATTATTTCCTGTATATAGCTTGCTTTGAATATGTTTATTTGCATGTTGTCTGCCTCATCAGATCATAAGCTCCATGAGAGCAGGGACTGTCTTTTGCCTCTCTTTTTGTATCCCCAGAGTCTAACACAGTGTCTGGCCTATAAAAGGCCTTTAATAAACATTTACTGAATTGAATTCAAGGACAAAGACTTCATGTTTTAACCTAAAGTTGGCTAGACTGCCTTTAATACGTCAATTAACAATCCTCTTCCGAGTTACTATTCATTCCTTCAACTAGTATTCGAATAGTATTGGAAAGCAGACTTGAGCTCGGTCATCACTGGAGTGAGCCAACCAAGAGGAAACCTTGCTAAGGCTTCAGAAGCATTCCCAGTAGGCATTTGAACAACGTCGCTTTCTGGGGGAAGGTGCAGTGGGATACGTCCCGTCCCGATGGAGTGGGCTAAAGGATCCTGCTTTTAGCTCCCGGGAAGGTAAAACGAGAGGGTCGCTCTCCAGACTCGGGGCACTTCCCTCCCAAGGCTGTGCTGAAATCACGTGAAATGAATCAGCAGCTGGGCGGGGCTGGAGGGGCGGGATCAGGACCGGCTGGGCTGGGGATAAATGCTCTTCCCAGAGCTGACCGAGCTCGGGGACCTGTGGTGGTGCTATCTGCTAGCTACTGGCGATTCTGTTCCGCATAGGAGGGACGGTGAGTCTGGGGGCAGCAGTACCTGCATGGAGGGAGGGGTTTCTTGATTTTTGGAAAGCCCCCTCCCCCCTCTGGGCTTGAAACAAGGTGCAGGAGTGTGCATTTTTATCTTTCCTAGTCTGGAAGGACTTAATTCACTTTGAGGCCCCCGAATTTGGGGAAGGGGCCCCAGGACAGCGGTGGGATGTCGACCTTCCGGACCTCGGGACACGGGGTGGGTGCGGTGGCCTCCGCGAGACCCGAGCGCAGCTGCAGCGTGCAGGAGTATAATAAAGGTTGCTCTGTTGTGGGAGCAAAACAACCGGCACAGCCAGGCGTCCCCTCCCCCTCTTCCTCCTCTCCCCGCTGGGAGCTGGGGCGATTGTGGCCCGTAGGGGAACCTAAGAACCCATAAAGGTTGGCCCTACGGCTGGGATTGAAAGCTTCAGCAGCCCCTTTTGAGCCCCGAGGGTGGAGGGGGGGAAGGGTTTGCTTTTGGGAGGGATGTTGGCAGTGAGTGTGAAATAACCTCCTAGCCCAGGCCTCTTTGTGCTGGTGCCTCGTGCGCTGACTTGCTGGAGGAGAGTGCCCAGGCACTGGGAGGTTGTCAGCTGAGCCCCGGGACAAAGGGCCCAGAGTGGCGTAAAAGGGAGAGAAGGGAAAGGGGCGGTGGGCAATCTGGGACCTCGCCCATAGCCTCCCAGATACTGTCGGGAGCGCAGAGATGCCAAGAAAGTGAAGAGGCCCGTGCTGGCAATACCTGTGGTAGTCAAGGGCACTGGAATAGATTATGGGGAACCAGGCTTCCGTGGGCCTCGATGCTTGAGGGAGAAATGAGTGGGGAAATTCTTGACCCTTCATGAGTCTGGTGCCCTTTCTGAAGCAGGAGCAGTATGAAGCTGGGCGTGCCAGGGCTGGAAAGATTATCCATTTGGGAAAATCTGGCTTCCTCGTTCTGCTGAGCTTCGGGGAAGGAGCTTTGAGTGGGGGGAGGGGTTTCGGGAGTTTCTAATGCAGTAAGGGTTGGGTGAGGGAAAGTTTGATTGGTGCCTAGAAAGGTTTTCTATCCTATGCCTGTAAACTACTAAACCAGTCTAACTGGCCTTAAAACCTCTGCTACGTGAGCAACGTACCATGCTAGGCTGTAGGGACACAGAGGCAAAAGAAACATTCTCAAGGACACTGCATTCTTGGGAGGAAATGCAACAAGTAATCAGATTAAGTATACGAGGGATAATTTGAGGAGGGAGAGAATTAGGCGAACACTGAGCTGAAATTTGTAGGAAGTGTTTATGGAGGTGGAGCTGAGGTGGGACTAGAATCCAGGCATGGGACTATGGGCAGGGAATTAGGAGATAGGATACTAAATTCTGGAGAAGCTAGTTTTGGCTTCTTGGCGAATGGAGGGGGGGGGGCGAAGGGGATAGGGAGAGGGAGAATGATGTGTCTGTATGGGGGTAGGGAGTGGTAAAGGAAAGACTAAAGATAGGCAAGAGCCCGATTGTAAAAGGTTTAAGAGCCATTATAAGAGTTTATTTTACCCTGGAGGAAATACAGAGCCACCTTAGCTTCTTGAGGGGAAAGTGATTTGGTCAGATTTGTGTGTTAGGACTATTAATTGGAAGCTAGATCGGGGAATGGAGAGGCTGGAATAGAAGGACCAGTTAGGAGAAAGCTGTTGCAATAGTCCGGGTTTAAGAAGAGATGAACAAGGGTGTTGATCGTGTGTATAAAGAAGATTGTACCAAATGTAGAAGTAGAAACTACAAGTTTCCACTGATGTTGGGTGAGAGTGAGTGGGGGATTTGAATGACTCAGGTTGTGCTGAGGGTGGAGGAGTGAGTGGAAATAATTAATTTTGTCTGTGTTGCATGTTATTGGGACCTTGAGTTGGACCCGTACATTATCACTTGCCTGTTGGATTATATCTGAAGAGAGAGTTTAGGTTTAGAGATATGGATTTTGGAATCATAGGATCAAAGAGCTGAAAGGCCCCCAAAAGTTATCTAGTCCAATACACACACACATTAAAGATAAGTAAATTGAATGTTTATGTGAGTTTATCAGAGACCAAATGGGTAGTAAATGTGAATCATCATCATACGGATCCCATAGGAGCTGGTCAGATCACACAGAGTGTAGAGAGGAAGAAAGAGCACCCACAACAGAGTCCTAAGCTGTACATCCACAATGAGGAGTGGGGTGTGAATGGTCTGTATGAAACTGAGAAGGAGCAGCCTGGTGATGCTACTACAGGAAGGTCAAACAAGAAAGAAAGAAAGGAAAATTAGCCAACAGGAACTAAGAAGTCAGAAACCAGATTGCAAAAGACTGGAAAGAATAAGAAAAAGACATATTTTAAGTATGTAGACCAGTGACTGGGATTGCCATTAACTGTCCTTTAGGTGCAGAGCAGAAGAGATGAGCTTTTAAAAAAAATTATTAGATATATTATTTTCCCCCAGTTACATGTAAAAAGTTTTTAACATTTGTTTTTAAAACTTTGAGTTCCAAATTCTCTCCCTTCTTTCCTTTCTCATTGAGAAGGCAAGCAATTTGATATAGGTTATACATGTGTAGTCATGCAAAACACTTCCATATTAGTCATGTTGTAAAAGAAAACATAAGTTTTTCAGAGTTTTCTTGGATCATTGTAATGCTGAGAATAACTAAGTCATTCACAGCTGATCATCTTACAGTATTGTTGTTACTTTGTATATAGTACGTTTCACTTTGCATCAGCTCATGTAAGGCCTTTCAGGGTTTTTCTGAGAGCATCCTGCTCATCGTTTCTTATAGTACAATAATTCATCATAGTCACATGCCACAATTTGTTCAGCCATTGAACAAACTGATGGGTATCCCATCAATTTCCAGTTCTTTACTACCAGAAAAGAGCTGTTATAAATATTTTTGTACATATAGATCCTTTTCATTTTTTTTTTATCTCTTTTGGAATACAGACCTTGTAGTTGTATTGCTAGGTCAGAGAGTATTCATGGTTTTATAGCCATTTTGGTATAGTTCCAAATTGCTGTACAGAATGGTTGAATCAGTTCAAAAGTTTGCCAACTGTGCATTAATGTCTCATTTTTCCCACAGAAGGGATGAGCGTCTAGTCAGGTCCTTTGAGATTTAAAATTACTGACCTGCCTCTGGTGCTCTCTGAGCTGGAGGAGAGAAAGCTCTGGGTTGGCTGGAATGCAATTTAGGGCTCTGCTGGCATTTGGTACCTAGATGTGACCGGGGAATTCTGGAGCATCCTATTGAGATTTTCAGGTATCAGAAAATACAGCTAGGCCAGAAGAGAAAGTGGAAAGGTTTTCTTTGCTTACAAATGACTTGTCTTGGCTCTGGAAAGCCAGGAAGGAACTAGATTGGCCAGTAGCATTTAGAGGTCATAGAAAGAATATAATTTTCCAAGTTGACAGGTCTTAGAGAGCAGATGGGGTTTATAGGAGGGTAGATTTGGAGCTGAAGGGGAGACCTTGGGTAGGAGGGATGGATCTAGTCCAACTGCTCTCATTTTACAAATGAGGAATGGAGGTCCAGAGAGGTTCTCTCACCAGGTCACCCAGTTCTTTAGACCCAAGCCAGTGCTCATTTATCTTATCTTTCCTGGTCAGGGTTTGAAGCCCAGAAGCTACTAAACATTACAGAGAGATCATAGAATCATTGAGAAATTGAAATCTCAGCTGCCCTAAATACAACATTAGTTATTAGCTTAATAGAAAATAGATTGCTTTCTGAAACTTTGCATTTCTGGGTAAAACAATACAGTATAATGGAAAGGGGGCACTAACTAATAGACCTAAATACAACTCTCCCATTACTAGGCCTCACTTTCCCCCTTTGTAAAATGAAGAGGGAGAAAGGGTCTGTATTGCTACTGTTTGCTAACTAATAATAATAATGAGAGGCAGCCTCAGAAGGGAAAGGGGAAAATTTGGATCTACCAAGATATTGTCATCTCAATCCTACCAAGATATTCATCTCAGTTTGTATTTTTGTGACAGGATTTCAATGTATTGCCCAGAAACCCAGCTAGGGAATTTTATCTAGTATATATCATTTATGATTATATAATCATATATATATATATCTCATTATCAGTTTATCTTCACCATACCCCCTGTGAGATAGGTACTATTGTTATCCCCACTTTATAGATTAGGAAAGTGAGGCCTGAGAGTTTTAAGTGACTTGTTCCAGGAAACACAATTAATTGTGTGACTGTAGATAGATTTGAATTCTTGACCCCTCCCCTCCCCCAGATTAGCACTTTGAGCATTATACCACGTAGTTGCTAGTTGCCTTCAATATATAAATCTTTTATAATTGCATCAGAATACCACCAGGGCTTTATCAAATACACAGGGAAGAGATTTGTGTTAAGCTAGGGTTTGGAGGTAAACCTTGAGGGCTTCAAATTTCAATTTTTCTCTTATCTTGACAGTCTTTTCTCTGTATCAGAGGTGCCAAACCTGCAGCTCGTGACACTTTTTTTTTTGGAGGGGCAACTGGGGTTAAGTGACTTGCCCAAGGTCACACAGCTAGGTTTTTTTTTTTTTTTTTTAATGTGTGTGTTAAGTGTTTGAGGTCAAATTTGAACTTGGGTCCTCCTGACTCTAGAGTCTGTGCTCTGTTCACTGCACCACCTAGCTGCCCCTAGTTCATGACATTTTTTTTTTTCCTTTTGGAGGGCCATTGGGGTTAAGTAACTTGCCCAAGATTACATGGCTAGTTTTTTTTTGTGTGGGTGTTAAGTGTCCCGACTGACTGTTCACTGCACCACCTAGCCGTCCCAAGCTCAAGACACTCTTAAGTGCTGCCTGTACCAGATTAAAATACAAATGGGAATTTGTAATTGTGTTAATTAAGGTTCTAGATGGATTTCCCTTCAAACTCTTCCATCTCCCCTCCAGGCCTTGACTAAAAAGATTTTGATTACTTAAATGAATGAGATATCTCTTGATTTCAGTTTGGAAAGGTTTGGAAAGAGTGGTTGAATTCAGATTGCAATCGGGAAAGATGATTCTGGGATTTATCCAGAGTTTAGTGACTATTTTTGGTGAAGTAAGCTATTCTATAAACTCTTGCAGTCTTAACTGTGAGACTTTGTGGCTTAAGAATACTAAATTTGTTACCTCAAAATGGGAGGAAGGGTCTTCAGAGGAATGGGGTTATGGCCCCTCTTTCAATCTTTAAGCAGAAACTAGGAAGAAAAAAAAAAAGAATTACACTAGAATGACAGTCCTGTGCTTAAAACACTGTAGAGAATCTTCCTCTCAACCCTACAGGTGAAATGAAAGACTGAACTAGTGTGTGTTTTGTCAGTCAACAAATGTGCTTTTTTTTTAGTAGCTACTCTTGGAAAGGCATGTACAAGATGTGGTCGAATCCTCAGAAAGTGGGAAGGAGAGGTTTTGAGCTAAGTGACTGGATGGCTAGACAATGAGAGAACAAGCTGAGTAGAGGAAGTACTTTGTATTTCTGTAAAAGCTTCCTTCCCTCCACTGTCTTTTTGTACTTCTAGGGCCTAGACAATACTCATTGCTGTTTTCTTGCACCTTATTCCTCCAGCAGAGGTGGTGATATGACTGGGTGTACATTTTCCCAATCGATGCTTATATTCTCCTAGAACATGTGTATTTGTCCCTTATAGGAAGTAGCTCGAGGAACTAGACCAGGTATAGGGATCTCACAGATGCTGCTGAACCTAGCTAGCTCTTCCCATTTCAAATTGGCAAAGCCCCTGGTGGGAGGAAAAGGGGGGAGTCTGAATGGGTTTTGCAGCTGACTTCTTCTTTATCCTCCTTTTATCCTTCCTTCTCTTGAAACAAAGCTGCTCAGCTGATCCTCTCTTCTCCTTTAAGATGTGGTCATGAGAATCACAAGCAAGAGTCAGAAACTAAAAAGAAGGAAGTGTTACCCAGCCAACAGAAAGTGAGAGTTATGAGAGGGTACCCGTTGCCCTTTTTGCACAGTTAGAACTTGTGACTAGTTCACTTATGGGCAGAACTGAGTTGTACTGAGACTTGATCATTGCTTTTACTTGAGATTGAGTGTGAAAGAAGAGGCTCCAAGTTTCTTTCCTAACTATAGGGAATGGGCTTTCTTTCTCTCCTCATTGTAATCCCCTTTTGGAACTCTTTTCAAGGATCAACTCTGACAAGAGGCCTTGATGATACTTTTCTTTCCAGGATCCCCCTTCCGGCATCCCCTGGCAGTTATTTTATATAGAGTTCATTTTTCCTTATTCATGTGCATGACTGGTAGAATGTACTTGATGGCTGGTATTTTTCTTTTGTCTTTGTAGCACAACACCTGGAACATAGTGCATAATCCAAGTAAAGTTTGTTAAATTTAATATTTAATTTTCAAAAATCTAGTGAGAGGAAGAATCCACTACCTCCCAAGTTAGTCCACTCCATTTAGGAAATTCTCCTTCATATCAAGCTTAAATTTTGTCTCTTTGCAATTTGTCAATTCCCAGTTCAATATAACAATTCAACAAGCATTTTTTTAAGTATTTACTATATACTACTCGCTAGGGAGGCAACCATAAAATGAAATCTCTGCTTCCAGAAATTAGTTTACTTTGGGTGTCCATACAAGCACCAAGTGAGGAGTAATTCTCTCTATCAATGAGAAGAGTCTTCTACAAATGCTCAGGCTTGAAATATTTTAATCCTATAAGTGGATGCAATATAATTTGGAGGAGGAAGAATGTCTTAATGGTAATCAGGAAAAGCTCCTACCAGAATATTTTAGTCCTCGTTCTTGGAAAGTGAGGAATAGTTTTGCATTCTTCAACTACATTGCCATTGTCTTCTGGAAGTAACCCTGAATTCTCAAGGACAGTTCCACTACCATGTGCTGTCTTGGGCAGGTTCTGCCAACTTGAGAAAGCCCAGCAGTAGACTGTGTACTTGGTGTCTGAGGGTCAATCCAGCCAAGCATGGAGAGGATTGTTAGCAGGTATGAAATTGGAAGAGTTGCAGTAATTCATGTAACTTCAGCTGTCTGTGTCCTTAGGAGAAGTACCTACACCAGTGAAATCCTGGCTCCTTGAAATCTTAAGTACCCACTCTTCTCAAGCTCCAAACAGGAACGTTTCTAATGAGAGCTTCTGAACAGGAGGTTTAGAAACCCTGTGTTTTTATTCAATCTCCTTACTTACATAGGCTTCCTATGTGACTAGAGAGATACCTTCTTGGACTGGCTCAGAAGAGGGGGAGAGAGGGGAGGAAGCCAGGAGTCAAGACCTAACTGATAAGGGAAGGGAGATCCTTGCACTGGCTGTAGGTCACTGCAGTTTTCAGTTTTTCAGAAGTAGGGATCCATGGTGCCAGTAGACAGTAGCTGCTGTGTTTGGTCAGATGCATGGCCCTGTGTGGAGGGAGGGCTGGCATGGGGTTTAGTCTGAGGGCAGGCAAAGGATTTGGTGGTTTTCCTGTCACACTCTGCCTGGTGGTACAAGTTGGTCTTTTTTATAGGCCTTCTAGTCCCTCTGACTAGATGAATGACAATCTGCATTTCCTTTGTAATAGAAGGATGTGATACATGTGTAGGTAGGTCACATCCAAAATAGTCACTTCATTATTTCACATTATCCTATCAAATAGTCACTTATCTATTATCTGATGAAAAACTTGTCCTTAATAGTGATTAGGAAAAGACTTTTCCCTTCTGTAGGGCAGATTGAGAATAGATTTAAATGGAAAATCTGTAGATCCTGGGCTCAGGTGCTATGCAGAGGACCTCTAGAAATAGGAAAGATAGTAAATGTGTATACACACACACACACACACACACACACACATGTGCTATTTGTGTATAGGTTGTCTCTCCTGCATTAGAATGTAAGATTCTCTAGCACAGGGCCTTTTCTGCCTGCATTTAGAGCACTTTTAGTACATTCATTGGGAGATATTAAGCACTTAGATAATTGCTAGTTAATGGAGTAGAGTGGGGAAAGTGATAGAAGTGGAGCCAAAAGACCCGAGTTCAAGTACAACTCTGTTTCTTCCTAACTCAGGGACCTTGAGCAAGTCATTTCTCACATTCTTCTCAGCTGGAAAAAATGATAATACTTGCACCATCTACATTTCAGTGTGGTGAGGTAGGTCCTGATGACTGACATCTTATCTCCAACACAGCCCATGGCACACTGCCCTTTTCCTGGATCTGCAGTTTCATTGGAATAAGAATATGCCCAAGGAATAATTTCTACTAAAATGGTTCAGAACCTGCTCTGTAACTTGGTATTAGATGTGCTCAGATTATACAGCTATCAAATATCAGAGGCAGGATTTGAATGCCCTGACTCTGAGGCCTTTTGTCTCTCCCTTCCATGTTTTCCAAATTCATAAATGTATGGGAATGTAGTCTAGAGCCAGAGTGGGATCAGAATGAACAGGGAAACCAAGGCAAGACATCAAAGGCATAGGTAGTAGTAAAGGGATGAGGTCTATTGAGACTTTCCTTCCTTCAGCATTCAAGATAGAAGCTTTTGTCTTGTCAGGGCAGAAAGTGCACCAGATTTGACACCAGAAGATGTAGGTTTGAATCCTGCCCCTGGCGCTTTCTTTTAGTCTATTTGAAGAGTCCTCTGCTAAAAAATTTCCTCTGTAAAATGGGGCTAGTAAAACCTATGCTTAACCTCACAGGGTTTTGAAGATCAAATGAAATAATAATATGTGAAATGCTTCATTATAATAGTAGTAGCCAGTTTTTATTTGGTGCTTTAAGGATTGCAAAGCATTTCGTAAGTTCTCATTTTATCCTTTCAGTAATGCCATGAGATAGGTAGATTTTTATAGGTATCTCATTATTCATATCTTACAAAGAAATTAAAACTCAGAAAGACTTGTTCAGGGGCACACAGCTATGAAGTGACTGTTAGTTCCTAATTTATTTGATAGATTCTTTAGCAACCAGAGACTTCCCTAGTTCCCATTTCATTTATTTTCAAAAATAATCTGAAATTCCAAGACTTTGAGGTATAGTGGAAAGATCTGGCCTCAGACTAGAAGACCTGAACTGAAGTCCTGTTGCTGACACAAACTGATTTTGTGGCCTCAGGCAAATCATCTAACCTTTCTGTGCTCTAAGCAGCTCTAAAAAGACTTGTACTGCCTGGGGAGTTACCTAAACAAATGAAATCACAGTCCTGGACAAAAACTGACAGTTGGGGTAACTGACCAAATTATGATATATGGTATATAGGGAATATCTAAAGCATTACTGTGCCATAAAAAGTAACAAAAAGGACAGATGCAGAGAAACCTGGGGAAATGTATGTGAACTGATTCAAAGTGAAATTAAAAGGATCCAAAGAATAATTTTTATAAATAACAATGACATTTTGAGCTAAAGACTTAAGAATTCTGGCCAATGAAATGATGAACCAGGATTCCAGAGGCCTAATGAGTGCATTCTAGCCGTCTTTTTCAGAAAGAATGGGCCTGAAGCCGCCTTTTTGAAGTAGGTGGACTCACTTTGTCCCTCACAGGTTCCTTTTCCTCACTCGTCCCCTTCTTACCCATTCCTCCAAAGCAAGCAGGCAACTCTGAGTGTAGTGTCAGCTGGTCTTTATCAGAGACAACTTCCTAAAAAAACAGCAGTCTGCAAATAAACAAAGTTTGTATAAAGAACAGGGCTTTCCAAATTGTGTACCTGTGTATAGGCAGCACGAAGTGGGGGAGGGGTAGTAGAAAAGTGGCAGATTCAGAAAGCTTATGTCCGGGCAGATCAGCAAGCCAGTCAAGGCTTCAGCTGCTCAATTCAGGGGAGTAGCACCCTTCACTTGCAATTGGGTTCTGCCCTTCAGTTTATTCTTCCTTCAACACAAGGAAAAACTACACTTCCCAGCAGCCCCTCCTGCCAATATGGGTTAGAGAATTAAGATGTAGAATAAGACATCCGTTTTCAGACAGGCCAATGTGGGAAATAGTGTTGTGCTTGACTATCTCTGCTTATATATATATTACAAGGTTTTCCTCCTCCCCCCTCCCCCCCTCATGGAGAAGCAGGAGAAAGAGAGTCTGGTACTAGAGTTGAGAGAGAGGGAGGGAGACGAGACAGATGAAGCTTTTTGATGCACTTAAGAATAGAAGGAAACAACAAGCAGAGCAACTTTTAAAGTTGTTCCTTCAATTATAAGGAAAAGGCAGACTGTATGCCAGAGAATCAGGGTTTCATGTGCAATCTTCCTTCTGTTCTTTTAATATTGAAGTGCACAAAAGAAAAACATTGAGTCTCACAACCATGATTTAAATGAGATCCATGTAGCAAGTATAATTCATTGGGGGGGGAGGTATAGAGTTACAAAGAACAAACTGGTGGGCCAAATTATAGACTCTGAGGCCTCTAAGACCCCTTAACTGTCCTGACTCAGGGGTGGGGGTGGGGGTGGCGGTTGACATTATAGGAGAGCTGGCTAAACCTGTCCGATTATTTCAGAATAATGAGAACTCTCTGGAGTGTCTGTGGTCCCAGCAAATAAAAGACTTGGGAACCTAGTTAGGTGCTAATTAAGGATGACTCTGAGGTGGGAGGCCTAAGTTCTTTCTAATTAATGCTGTGAAAGCAGTTTCTGCAGCCTTTTAAAAAATATGGCAAAGGCTTTAATCTTTTCCTTTGCATATGTTAAAAGGAAGCCTAAAAATGTCCCCTCCTTTATAACATCTACTGGTCTGGGCTAGTTCCCATCCTAGCCCTAGTGAAACCTTCCAAACTGAGCAGCCACCTTGCTCCCTCTGAAGCTCAGGGGTATCTTAGAGGTCTTAAGAGTATCTTGGGTGTCAGACACTTAAACAAATAAACTCCTTGAAGTTACTAAACCTCAAGCTTAGTAACTGAAGAGTTAGTAAGTAGCAGAGACTGGAGTAGAAACTTTGTTTTTGTTGGGTGTTTTCTACTATACCTTGTTTAAATAACTAATTAATAATTGCTGCTGAAATTCGGGGGAAGGGGGAGGAGGACCATTTTAGACTACTGTAGTATAAAGCTATAACCAGGTGGCTTATGACATCATTGTCTGCCTCCTGGATGGTTTCCATGATTGTTTTGAGCTGTTTAGACTTTGCTTTATAACTTGCCCCACCCATGTGTTTATCTGGCCTCTAACTAATAAATGCCATGACTTTGGGGGAGAGGGGGGCTTTTTTTCTTTTTTGGAGGGGGGAAGGTAAGACAATTGGGGTTAAGTGACTTGCCCAAGATCATAGCCAGTAAGTGTCAGGCTGAATTTGAATTCAGGTCCTCCTGACTCCAGGGCCAGTGCTCTATTCACTGCCCACCTAGCTGCCCCAGGGACTTTTTTCTTATGAACTGTACAACAATCAGCAAATTTCAATATATGAAAAATAATTTTAAAATGATTGTATATAAAACCACAAGCTCCTGTCATATTTTGCTTTAAAATGTTATTAAATTTAATAGCATGATAACAAAATTGCCCTGTTTGTGTCCTTCTAAATTTTTTCTTTGTATCTTTTAAATATTTTATTGATGGTGCTTTTTTCCCCTTTTGCATGTATTGCTCCCAATTAATTTGCCTTCTTTCTTAGTAGCATAGGCAGGCAAAACACTACTTTTCAATCCAACAAATATCCTAAATTTAAGATCCTGCTAAGCCCTGAGGAAATGGAAGATTAAAACTATTCCCTACCTTCAAGTAGCTAACTCTGTACTTACACAGATAACAGACATAGATACAAAGTAGAAGTGAAAGGGCCAAAGAATAAATCAAAATATTCTAGGAGTGTTTAAGGAAGAAGAGTTCACCTTACCCAACAGGATCTAGGAGGACTTTTATAGTTGTGAGGTGGCAGCTGAGGAAGACAAGATTCTGTGAAGTAGTAGGCATTAGAGATTTGTACCCATCAGGTTGGAAATTCTTGTAATTCATTTTGGCTGGTTTGCATAGTATATGAAATAAGATTGTAAAGATAGTACAATCCAGGTTATCAACGAACATAAATACCAGATGCAGAAGTTTTGTGTGTTATCCAAGAAGCATTCATGACTGCCAAAAGACTGAGATGGTTGCTGATATAGTTACGACTTGTCATTTTGGCATCTTTGTGAAAGATAATTTGATAAAATTTTATTATTTTTATTAATTTATTAAGCATTTACTATGTGCCAGTGACTGTGCTAAGCACTGAAGATATAAAGGTGACAGTCTCTGCTTCCAGGGAATTCACAATCTAATGAGGGAGACAACTTGCAAATAACTATATACTGACAATCTATATATGGGATAAATTGGAAATAATCAAAAGAGAAAGCAGTAGAATTGAGAGGGATGAGGAGCAGCTTCCTAGAGGTGGGGTTTTATCTGGGACTTGAAGGAAGCCCGAGAAGTCAGGGTGTAGAAATGAGAAGGCAGAGGGGCAGGCAACAAAAATGTGTCAGCCATCAAGAGATGGGAGTGCCATGTTTGAAGAACAGTAAGGAGACGGCTAGGTGGCACAGTGGATAGAGCACTGGGCTTGGAATCAGGAAAACTCCTCTTGATGAGTTCAAATCTGGCCTCAGACACTTACTGTGTGACTGTCCTGGGTAAGTAATTTAAACCCTGTTTGCCTCAGTTTCTTATCTGCAAAATGAGCTAGAGAAAGAAATGGCAAACCACTTCGATATCTTTGCCAAGAAAACCCTAAAAGGAGTCAGAGTCAGACATGACTGAAACAACTGAAGAAGAAGGAAGTTAATGTCTCTTCATTAAAGACAAGGTGGCCCGGTGGCATAAGGAAGCCTAAAAATGTTCCCTCCTTTATGGCATCAACTGGTCTGGGCTAGCTCCCAGCTTAGCCCCAGTGAGAACTTCCAAACGGAGCTCCCTTGCTGCCTGTGAAGATCAAATACAATATCTTAGCTTAGAAAATCTTTAGTCTCAGACACTTAAAACAAATTAACTGCTTGAAGTTACTAAGCCCCAGGCATGCCTTGCAAGTGGAAGATTGGAAAGGTGGTGGTAGAGGGAGCATGAAGGGTTTTGAATGTCAAACAGAACATTCCATATTTAATCCTGGAGGTGAAGGGGAGCCACTGGAGTTTAAATTGCAGAGTAACAAGGCAGACTTGCATTGTTAGGTTAAACCAAAAAAAGCATTTCGGGCTGGCTAGGTGGCTCAGTGAGTAAAGTGCCTGCTGGAGTCAGGAAGACCAGAGTTTGGTTCAGGCCTCAGACACTTAACACCCATACACACACACACACAAACATATATACACACACACACACACACACAAAACTATCTGTGTAACCTTGGTCAAGTTATTTAACCCCAATTGCCTATGGTACTGGCTGAGGAAATTCTTTCCCAATTTCCCACTTCCCTCTTAATCTTGGTTACGTAGGCTTTGTTTGTACAGAAACTTTTCAATTTAATGCAATCAAATTATCCATTTTGCATTTTGTAATGCTCTCTAACTCTCATTTGGTCATAAAGTCTTCCCTTCCCCAAAAATCTGACAGGTAAACTATTCCTTGCTTTGCAGATTGCTTACAGTGTCAGTCTTTATTACCTATATTGTGTACCCATTTAGACTTGATTTTGGTATACAGTGTTAGATAATGGTCTATACCCAGTTTCTGCCATACTATATTCCAGTTTTCCCAGAAGTTTTTGTCAAATAGTGAGTTCTTATCCCAAAAGCTGGGGTCTTTGGGTTTATCAAACAATAGATTACTATAGTCATTGACTGCTGAGTCTCATGTGCCCAATCTGTTCCATTGATCTACTCCTGTATTCCTCAGCCAGTACCAAGTAGTTTTAATGACTGCTGCTTTATAATACAGATTAAAATCTGGTATGGCCAGACCACCTTCCCTAGCATTTCTTTTCATTAATTCCCTTGATATTCTGGACCTTTTGTTCTTCCAAATGACTTTTGTTACTATTTTTTCTAGGTCTATAAAGTAATTTTTTGGTACATTGATTGGTATGGCACTAAATATGTAATTTAATTTAGGTAAAATTGTCGTTTTTATTATATTAGCTCGACCCAGCCATCAGCAATTGATATTTTTCCAATTAGTTAGATCTGGTTTTATTTGTGTGAAAAAGTGTTTTGTTGTCTTCATATAGGTCCTGGGTTTGTTTTGGCAGGTAGATTCCCAAATATTTTATAATGTCTATAGTAACTTTAAATGGGATTTCTCTTTCTATCTCTTGTTGGATTTCATTAGAAATATATAGGAATGCTGAGGATTTATGTGGGTTTATTTTATATCTTGCAATTTTGCCAAATTTATTTGTCTGAAGTAGTTTTTTACTTGATTCTCTAAGCATATCATCATATCATCTGCAAAGAATGATAGCTTAGTCTCTTCTTTGCCTAATTTGATTCCTTCAATTTCCTTTTTTTTTTTTTTTTTTGCTTTTTGCAGGGCAGTTGGGGTTAATGACTTGCCCAAGGTCACACAGCTAGTTTTTGTGTGTTAAGTGTCTGAGGTCAGATTTGAACTTAGGTTCTCCTGATTCCAGGGCCAGTGCTCTATTCACTTTGCCACCTAGCCGCCCCCTTCAATTTCTTTTTCTTCTCTAATTGCTACTGCTAACATTTCTAGTAGCAGATTGAATAAGAGGGGTAATAATGAACATCCTTGTTTCACCCCTGATCTTATTGGAAATGCTTGTAGTTTATCCCCATTACATATAATATTTGCTGATGGCTTTAAATAGATGCTACCTATTATTTTAAGGAAAACTCTATTCCTATGCTTTCTAGTGTTTTTAAAAGGAATGGATGTTGTATTTTGTCAAAAGCCTTTTCTGCATCTTTTGAGATAATCATATGGTTTCTGCTAAATCCTAGATTAACCTGAAAAATACAGCATGGTGTTAGTGTAATGAATGGAGTTTCAAGTTTCACCTGATCCAATATTGGTATGTGATTTGGGCAAGTCACTTAATTTTTTAGGGACTCTGCTAAGATTCTTCAGTTGGCAGAGCTGGTATAGTAGTAGGCTGCCTTGGGAGGAGAAGGTATTGCTTCATCTAGAGGTTCTGTACAAATAAAGTCACAAATTTGATCCAAGAAAAGGAATGTCAGCTGGCAGATTATAGAGATTTAGGAGATATTCTAGTGTGATAACCTTACCTTACCAAAAAAAAGTCAGCATCCTAAAGAGGAAGAGAGTTTCCCAAGGTGCAAATATCCTGGCCAACTTGTAAACCCCAAGGCTTAAGAAATGTGATTTGGATTTGGAGTAGGAAGATGTAGGTTTAATTCCTGACTCCGCTACTTACCTTGGGCTTCATTGCTTATTTGAAAAATAGAAGGGGCTGGGTGGGATAATCTCTTAGGTCTCTTCCAGCTCTCATCACTACATCTAGGTGGCACAATGGATAGAAACTCCGGGCCTGGAGTCAGGAAGACTCATCTTCTTGAGTTCAAATTTAGCAACTCAGACATTTACTAGAAGTGTGAGCCTGGCAGATCACTTAACCCTGTTTGCCTCATTTGAGTGATGTGGGTTTTGTGTCTGTGACTCTGAGATTCATGGAACACATGGAAATAATTGCCTGTCCTCTTCAGGAGAAGGTATCCAACTCCCTGCATTGCTAGGGAGATTCATCTGTAAAATTATCTGGGGAAGGAAATGGCAAACCACTCCAGTGTCTTTGCCAAGAAAATCCTTAACACACTGGGGTCATGAAGAGTCAGACATGACTGAAAAACAACTGAACAACACTTGTTATCAGGAATATGCCTGTACCTACCCTGGGGTGTTACTTCTAAGTTCCCTTCCTAGAAGGAAGACCTGGGAAATCATTTACCCCTTGCTCCCAAAAGAATTCATACAAACAAACCTGGTTTCAGTGGCTGTTAAGGGCATCCTTGAAGGACAGCATTTGTAAAGGCTCAGAAGGAGTAAGAAGTCTACCCAAGTCAGAGAAATGCAGAGAGGATACGTTAGAGGACATCAGTAAAACATGTTTTAACCCACAGAAGAAAACAAGTTCACAAGGGGATACAAACAGGACAGTTTTATTATTATTTTATTACTACCATGTTGAATTCAGTATATATATTTTAAGGAACTAAATAAGTTTCAGGATTTTTTTTTAATAAATTGAGCTGTTTGTACTTAGTTGATATTTAATAGCTATTATTTACATAACACATACTACAGGCCATAAGCTCTCATTTGCTGCTCACAACGACCCTGGGAAGTAGGTACTGTTATTATGCTCATTTTACAGATGGGGAAACTGAGGCAAACAAGTATTTTTTTTTCCCTTTTTTAAGATAATTTATTTTTCATTTTCAACATTGACTTCCATGAGTTTTCAATTTTCTCCCCCTCCCCAAGATGACATGCAATATGTATACTTTCCTATTAGACTCATTTTCATATTAGTCATGTTGTATAGAAAAAATTAGAATGAATGGGAGAAACCATGAGAAAGAAAAAAACAAAATAAATAGTTTGTTTCACTCTGCTTTCAGACTCCATAGTTCTTTCTCCGGATGTGGATGTCATTTTCCATCATGGGTTCTTTGGAATTGTTTTAGGACCTTGCATTGCTGAAAAGGGTAAGTCTATCGAAGTCAGTCATCGAACACTGTGGCTGTTACTGTGTGCAATGTTCTCCTGGTTCTGCTCACTACACATCAGTTCATATAAGTCTTTCCAGATTTTTATGAAGTAAAAATTTTCATTTCTTAAAGCACGGTAGTATTCCATTACATTCATATACCACAACTTGTTCAACAATTCCCCAATGGATAACCATCCCCTCAATTTTCAGTTCTTGGTCACCACAAAAAGAGCTGCTATAAATATTTTTGTACATGTGAATCCTTTTCCCATTTTTAGATCTCTTTGGCAAACAGCCCTAGAAGGGGTATTGCTGGGTCAGAGAGTATGCACAGTTTTATAGCCCTTTGGGCTCAATTCCAAATTGCTCTCCAGAATGGTTGGATCAACTCACAACTCCACCAGCAATGACTTTGTGTTCCAACTTTCCCACATCTTCTCCAACATTTATCATTTTCCTGTTTGTCATGTTAGCCAATCTGAGAGGTGTGATGTGGTATCTCAGAGTTGTTTTGATTTGTATCTCTCTAATCAATAATTATTTAGAGCATTTTTTAGATGACTATAACTTTAATTTCTTCCTCTGAAAACTGCCTGTTCAGATCCTTTGGCCATTTATCAATTGGGGAAGGACTTGTATTCTTGTAAATTTGACTCAGTTCTCTCTGTATTTTAGAAATGAGGCCTTTTTCAGAGACACTAGCTGTAAAAAATCTTTAACAGGTTTCTGCTTCTCTCCTAATCTTGTTTGCATTGGCTTTGTGCAAAAACTTTCAAATTTAATCAAAATTATCCATTTTGTATTTCATGATGTTTTCTATCTCTTGTTCATAAATTCCTCCATTCTCCATAAATCTGTCAGATAAACTATGCCTTGCTCCCCTAATTTGTTTATAGTATCAGTCTTTATATCTATTATAGTGTACCCATTTTGACTTTATTTTGATGATACGGTATCAGATGTTGGTCTATGTCCAGTTTTTGCTATCCTATTTTCCAGCTTTCCCAACAGTTTTTGTCAAATAGTGAGTTCCTTTCCCAGAAGCTGGGTTCTTTGGGTATATCAAACAATAGATTGCTATAATCATTGACTACTGTGTCTTGTGTACCTGAGCTATTCCACTGATCTACCCCTCTATTTCATAGCCAGTAGCAAGTACATTTAATGATGAGGCAAACAAGTATTAAGCTAGTATCTGAAGCTAGATTTGCATTCGGTGGCCTTCCTGACCCCAGACCCAGTGCTCTATCCACTGAATTGCCTATGGTTATAGGTAATTTGATTTGAACTCTCACTTCTACACAAGGAAGTCATTGGGGGGTATTTCACACTTTATCCAGTTGAGGAGATATTAATGGTTCAGGTTTGGGGAAAACCTGTTCTGGGGAGTTAATCAGGCCCCGGGCCCAAGGGGGCTTGGCAAGAGGAGGAACTGAAGGTAGAAATCCTGTGTCCAACAGGTTGTTGTTGCTGTTGTTATATTTGTCCTTTTTTTTTTTTCCTTGCTTTTTGGAGGGCAGTTGGGGTTAAGTGACTTGCCCAAGGTCACATGGCTAGTTTTGTGTATGTGTGTGTGTGTGTGTGTGTGTGTCTCTGTGTGTGTGTGTTGTTAAGTGTCTGAGGCCAGATCCAAAGACTCCAGGGCTAGTGCTCTGTTCACTGTGCCACCTAGCCGCCCCCGTCCTTTGTTCTTGAAGAGGACCATGTCTTCAGGGAAATGACATGATTTTGCAATTGATTTTGATTTGAGTGAGGGAGGGCTGTGTAAGATCACCAGCCTCACTCTCTCCTCCAGAGCCATCTGACTCCAGTGGCCAGACATTCATCAGGATGACTAGAGATGGCCCAGGATACCATGGGAGACCCCAGCTCTTTTAGGCTAAGGTCTTCCTGTGTAAGTCTAGAAAGGTAGAAGCAGAAAGCTTTCATTTTCTCTAAAGCACTTTGGGTAAGCTTAAGTACACTGTATAAATGAGAGGTTGAGGCTTGATTACAGTGATAGCTACTGTTTTACCATATAAGATACTATACCTAACTTTGGATATAAATTTTTGTCAGAACATGAGTGGCTTAGCACCCCACAAGGAAAGTGAAACTACCTTCTCAGGCTGGGGGTGGGGAGTAGCTAAGTGTCAGTTCTGGAAAGTTTCTTGTAGGGGAAAAGAGTCAATCCACACAACTGTCTTAAGAAGCCTTAGGTAAAGGGTTTATAAACTGAGTATCTTTTCTCCAGTAAACTCGACACCTTAATTCAGGTTTAAGTACCTAGTGCCTGGCTAGAGGTCAGTCTTGCCCAACCTCCCTCACCCTTGGATGTTGAAATACAAAGGGGCTGATTGACTTCCTATAAAGTCATACTGTAAATTAGCAATAGAGACCTCGTGACTTCTAGCTACTTCTTAGTCTGCAGAGGCCTTGGGACCCATTCCCCACAGACCATTACCATAATATCTGGAGCAAAACAACTGGGCTGAATTATTTTCCTCAGTTCAACTGCTGACCTCCCTGGCTTCCTCTTAAAGTCCCAACTAAAATCATTGCCCAATCCCTCTAAAAATTTGAGTTCCAAATTATTTTCTTCCCTCCTGCTTCCCCCTTTCCATTGAAAAGGAAATATGATATCGATTACATATCCAACCTCTCTTAATTCCAGTGTCTTCTCTGCCAATTGTTCAGTCATTTTAATTGTGTCCTACTCTTTGGGACCCTGTTTGGAGTTTTCTTTGCATAAAGATGTTGGAGTGGTTTGTTGTTTCCTTCTCCAGCTCATTTACACTTGAGGAAATGGGGCAAGCAGGGTTAAGTGACTTGACTGGTGTCACAAAGCTGAGTAAGTGTCTTTGAGGCCACATCTGAATCCAGGTCTTTCTGACTCCAGGCCCAGCTCTTTCCACTTCACCACCTAGCTGCCTTTGATAATTAATTTCCTTTTTATCCTGTATATGGCTCACTTAGTATATACTGTTTGCTTGCATAATGTCTCCACCTTTAGGTTGTAAGGCTTATTGAGGAGAGGGATTGTTTTTTGCCTCCTTTTGTATTCCCCGGGCAAATATAATCCCTGGCACATGTTGTTCAACTGTGTTGATGCTTCATGACTCCATTTGGAATTTTCTTGGCAAAGATACTGACATGGTCTGTCGTTTTCTTCACTTGGGTCAAATTTGAACTCATGTCATCCTGATTCCAGGTCCATCCCTCTATCCACCTTGATGCCCACCTGGCACATAGGGGCTTAATGCTTATTTACTGATTGATTGAATTATGAAGGACCTAGCAATTAAGAACATTGTTAGATATTGGAGGAGATAAAGTAGAGATAAGGTTTTGCCCCAGTCTTACAGGGAATACAGGAGGCCAGTGTGGTACAGTAGAAAAAAGAAATTTCTGTGGGGTTAAAGGTCCTGAGTTCAACTCTCATATCTCACCTCTGTGATCTTGAGCAAGTCATGGGGCTTCAGTTACCTCCTGTGTAGGCTTCTATGTGTGAATAGATTTAGAGCTGGAAAGGAACTCAGAAGGATTCTAGTCTCTCCAGCCCCCTCATTTTATGGTCAAGGAAATTGAAGGCCAGAGAATTTGGTACTTAGTTTTAATGAGTAATGAGCAGTGCCCGGAACTGACCCAAGCCATGTGAATGTAAATTCAGTGTTCTTTCGACTTTAACTCACTGAATCAGATACAAGGGGTGGGTAGAAGAGATGCTACATCTCTAACTTATTTTCCTTTATGGACACACAGCTACTTAGAGAGTAGTCAGGGACTCTTGAAAGATGTGTTATATCAGTAAGTATGAGCAGCCCAGATTGAACCCAGATTGCAAGGCCAGTCAATCTTTGGTTCCTGGCTGCCTTTCAAATAAGTATTAGGATGACTGAAGGGGATTGAAGTATGAGGTAAAAAGGTCTGTTTGTCCTCTCTCATCTGTGAATGTAAGCTCCTTGAGGGCAGTAACTTTGTTTCTTTGTGTCTGAAATGTTTAGTATTGTGCCTAGAGAAGAGGAAGATGCAGTTAGATGGCTCAGAACACTGGGCCTGGAGTCAGGAAGACCTGAATTCAAATTCGGACTCAGATACTTAATAGCTGTGTGACTGTGAGCAAGTCACTTAACATCTGTTCACCTCAATCCACTGAAAAAGGAAATAGCAAACCACTCCAGTGTCCTTGCCAAGAAAACTCCATGGAGAGTATTGGTGTGCCGTGGTTCACAGGGTCACAAAGAGTTGGACAGGACTGAACAAACAATTGATTAGAGAAAGTAGCATTTGACTTGGGCTTTAAAAGTTGGAAATTGCACTGCTGCAGAAATACTTCTGGAGGCCAGTGAATCCATGGGCTTTGGAATATTTTCTGGTTGAGACTAGTAGTTAGCATTAATCATGATAATGATGGTTAATGCTTTTAGGGTCTGCATTATAATCTCAGTTATCCTCACAACAACCCTGTGGAGGTCTATGGTTTTCATTCACTGAAAAGGAACTGAGAATAAGAGGTGGCTCGCCCAAGCCCACACAGTGTCTTCTGATTTTTAAACTCAGGTTGTCAGAACAAATGTTCTAGGACCAGCTACCGACCAGCTACCACTGCTTAAAATTCAGATGGGTTAAACATAAGCCAGCCCATGAATTGGGAAACTACCATCCTTGTCAGGGAAGCAGCTTGATCCAGGTGAAAGGTCAGAGCTGGAAAAGGTCTTGGAGAGCTGAGTTCGGTCTTCTTATTTCACAAATAAGGAACTAAAGAAGGACCCCAGGAGGGAGGACTTATTTTTGAAAATATTTTTATTTTTTGTTTTTGATTACCCTCATTTCCAAATATATGATAACCCCTAACCCAGTTCCTAGGGTAGGTAGATAGCGGGCTGGGCCAGGAAAACTCAATTCCTGATTTCAAATCTGGCCTCAGATACTTACTAGTTTTGTGACCCTGAGCAAGTCACTGTTGGCTTCAGTTTCCTCATCTGTAAAATGATCTGGAGAAGAAAATGGCAAACCACTCCAGTATCTTTGCCAAGAATCTAAGAATACTCCCAAATTGACTGAACAACAACCGCAACTCCTGGAGCCATTACTTTTGACCAAAGATTTAAAAGGGGGCAAGGGGAGCGGGGCAGTTCAGCCAGATTTAATCTGATGCATCAACAAAATGTAATTCTAATTTCTTCTGTGCTGAGCTTGGTCATTTTTTTTTTTATTAATTGCATAGCATTCACTTTTGAGTTTTCTCTTCAACTTATACTTGTGGTACAGTGGATAGAACCTGATTTCTAATCTTGCCTTTAACCCTTACTAACTGTAAGACCCTGGACAAGTCACTTACCTTCTCAGCTTCCCTTTCTCTATCCATAAAATGGCGATAATATCACCTGTCTTAGAGATTTGCTATGAGGATCCAATAAAATTACATAATAATAAGCTTTAAACTCTTAGTACTTTTAAAACTCAGTACTTTAAACTCTTAATTACTATTGCATAATTAACATATTCCCTTTCATATTGAATACGGGATGGTTTCTGGAAGGTTTCCTGAAAGCCAAGAGATACTGAAAGGGACTGAAAGAGCTTGGGAACCCTGCCCTAAGACCTCATTCTCCTACCCTAGGACCCAGCAGTTGAGGAAGAGAGACAAAGATAATTCTGCAGTGTGTTAGTCGCCTGAGGTTTTTCAGGTCACGTTTCTCTGTTAGTAAGCCTGTCCTCTAGAGAGCCAACTGATACATTCTTCTCCTCTTCAGCAACAGCTCAGACTGGGTTAAGTTTCTGTGTGGCAAGGAGCCAGTCAGAATTGTTACAAGAGACTTGATGAGGGCCACACACACAGCTTTGGTTTCTCTGAAATTCAGACGGACTGCAGGTTCTTCTAAAGGGTAGAGACTGCGCAGAGCAAGGGTCATGGAACCTGCTGAAGAAATAGAAGAAATAGATGAAAAGGGATTGACTTCTCTTGCTTAGATAGAAAAGGCTAGACTTCTTTTCCCCACTCTCAAGGAGCTCATTCAATTGGAGGGGATAGCAACTGATAAAAGAAAGTATAGCCATTGGGCAGACTGGTAGAAAGACCCAGAAGTCCTAAGGGTAGTGATTGGGTTGATGTCAAGTCCCCAGAAGTTGCTAGGTCAGAAGACATTTCCATGAGGCAGCTAGGTGGCCCGGTGGGTAGATATCTGGGCCTAGAGAGTTCAAATTTAACCTCAGACACATACCTGCTGTGTGGGCAAGTCACTTAACCTCTGTCTGCCCCAGTTTCCACAACTATAAAATGGGAGAAATAATAACATCTGCATTTTATAGTGAGGATAATCTTTGTAAAGCATTTAGCACAGTGCCTGGCACATAGTAGGTCCTTATAAATGCTTCCTTCTCTCTTCCCTCTTCCCCTTTCCCAGTATCAGAACAGATGGTAAGCCATTAAAAGATATATCATATTTGCAGTCAAGACTTGGGTTCGAATTTCAACTCTTTCCTGTCTGCATGACTTTTAGCATAGCCAAAACAGTATTTTTAAATCAGGCCTCAGGCAGTTTCCTAATCTATGGAATAAATGACCAGACCTCTAAAGTTCTTTCTCCAGATGTTATGTTCTTGGATACAGAAAGTGACCCTAGAAAAATTTTAATATAATCCTTATTTCATAGAGAAGGCTCAGAGTTAAATGACTCACCTAGAGGTAATCAGAAAGTTACCTTTGTCTCAGTTTCCAAAAGGGGAGGCTGAGGCCAAGAGAGGGAAGTCACATTACTTTTAGATTATTGGGTCTCTATCCTAGGTCTCTTGACTCCCAGTCTGACTAAATTCTATTCCTACATTAGAAGCAGTGTGGCTTATTTATAAGTCAGACAACAAAAGGTTTCATGAGGTTTTTCTCTCTTTCCAGGTAATTCAGGAATGCAGTTCCCAAAATGTGGCAGTTCTTGGCCACTCTGTGCAGCCTGGTTGTACTGACCAGTGCTTGGAGCAGATTGTCCTTTCCTCCTCTTTCAGATGAAATGGTCAACTATGTCAACAAGCTCAATACTACATGGCAGGTTTGTCTTGGGACTGTGTAGCTCACAAGCTGCCACTAACTAGGCTGTTGGGAGAAAAGCACTTTGTATTCCAAACAAAACCTTAAAACACTGTGGAACGATAGGCTGTTACTATGCAAGATTTATTTAAGGCTTGTGGATGCCCTGTCCGAAAAAAGCTTCTAAGGTTGTTGGAGGCAGCAGGAAAGTTTGCGTTAGCAAAGTCTCAGAATTAACCACACTCGCACATGTCGTCTGCTTTATTTACCATTCCGGTCACCTGAGTTTTAAGTAATTCAAGAGAATTTCGTCATTTATAATAAAATTGTAACTACCATTCGATTAACTCTAAGCCCCCACCCCAGCTTATTAAAGAAACCTTTTTCAATAAGCAGTTACTCAATGTATGTGTTCTGTTCAGCCATTAAGACTACAAAAGTTTCTTTTCATCCACTTTCTAGATAACCTCATTCGGTCTCTCTTCAACTACCTATCACCTCTCTCTCCAGAATAACAATGAAACTTCCAGTCTTCCACAAACTCCCTATAGAATGACAGTTTAACCATAACTCTTCAAAATTTCAAATCCTTTTAAAGAAACAGTTTCTGTAGTCTCTGTAGGTGGGGCTATTGAAGCTGATGTTCTAAGAGTTGTGAGACTTGCTACTAGAATATTGAAGCTGAGTAGAGAGGGTTTTTTTTGTTAATATTTTGTTAATATACACCTAATGATTGTCTGCCAGTGGGACAAATTCATTGGCCCAGCAATGACTGCTAACTAACAGGACCAGCTTAGTGAGTGTTAATGTGTTTTCTTTGGTGGGGGAGGGACTTTTTTTTTCTATTGCTCAATAATGACCAATAACTTTTGTTTTAGGCTGGGCACAACTTCCGTGATGTGGACATGAGCTACATAAAGAAACTCTGTGGTACCTTCATGGGTGGAGCCAAGCTACTACCTCAGAGGTATTGAGTCATGGGAAGGGTACAACCCAAGGAAGAGGAGAATAGGGGTGGGGGAATCAAAGCCATCTTCTTGAGCATTCAGAACACAGGGCCCCAAAATTTCATCTAGGTATTTGCTCCACTCCCACTATAACTGGATTCTTCTGAGCACTAGTCTTTCAGAAGTTTTTAATTTGATGCATATAAACTCAGGCTAGCCAATGAGATGTAGTTATGAGAACAGGAGAAGGCTGCTAGGTCTTAGGGGCATTTGGGTCTAAGGCAAACTGTTGCCTCTTTGACACTGTTTTTGATTGGTTATTTAGTCTTAAGACTTATCTTCCTCTTCCTCCCCCCCCACCCCATTTTAATTTGAGGGACATGGAGAGAGTCTCATTTGACCCCTTGAAACAAAGTTGTGTTCTTTACCCAGAATGTTTTTGGCTGATGGCATGGAGCTACCAGAAAACTTTGATGCCCGGGAACAGTGGCCAAACTGCCCAACCATCAAGGAAATTAGAGACCAGGGTTCCTGCGGCTCTTGCTGGGTAAGGGGGGTGGGCGGTGGGAGATGGCCTAGAAACAAGACATGGACCAGAAACTTGGAATAAAGAGAGACCTGGGTCTTCTAGGCAGGTTATTCTCATTTTATAGATAAGGAAACTGAGGCTTCAGCCAAGTGAATTAATACTTACCTCTCTCAAGGTCAGTGTAAACAAGATACTTAAAAGCTTGTAAACATGAGATGCTTATACTTCAGTAATCCCTTCCCTTCTTAGGCCTCATTTTCCCCCTCTGTAAAATAAAGAGATTGAACTAGAGTTCTTAAAGGTCTCTCTTAGCTTCCCTTTTACTCATCCAGGCCAGGCATCCTGTACTACAAGCTGTGACCCTTTTATTGCTCTGTAAGAAAGTACCCTCCTTGTTATCCTATTCTAGCATCAGGAGAAGGTGTTTGGGGGGAGGGAGGGAGGGAAAGATGGGCTTTACTGTCCAAAGTGAAGTCCTTTTTAAAGCTGAACAACAGAGCCACTTAAATTCAGCACCAGTAGAGGACACCTGTTCCAAAGGAAAGTCTAGGCACAATACAGGTTATGAGGTAGCAGATGTGGTTACTGATCCTTGAATGATTTTCATGAATCTCAAGTAAAATCTAATTGGCAGATTGGGTGTCTCATCCATTTGGGTTTTTCTTGCAGTCCTTGTTACTAGTCTCTGTTTCTCCTTGGATTCATCTTTGGATTTGTTCTCACAGGCATTTGGAGCTGTGGAATCCATTTCTGACAGGATCTGTGTGCATACTGATGGAAATGCCAATATAGAAGTGTCTGCTGAGGACCTGCTTAGCTGCTGTGGGGTCGAGTGTGGGGAAGGGTGAGTCTTGGTCCTAAGAGACAGAAGGGTTGGGGCCCAAGCATAACCACTAGCTTTTAACTGCTTCCTGGGATGATTCCCAAGAAAGAGTGGGAAAAGGAAAGGAAAGGAAAAATTAGAGCTATGTAATCCATGACTATTAGAACCTCTGTCTTTCCTTGGGAACACTTAATTATTAAAGACCTGTCTTGATATATGGTGTTCATCAGCCCTGAGGTGGAGGTGGATGTGTGGAAAGAAACACCCTTGTCATCAAGGATAAAGATTCATACTCTCCTTTCTGCTGAAATAGATCAGTATGAATAAAAAATGCTTTGCAAGTAGCCAGCCCATTGAAAGGGCGCTAAAATCAGATAAATAATGCAAGGGCATTATCAAGGTTCAGCCTTTGGGGTGGAGTAAGCTGTACAGAGGAAAGAGTTCTGGGCTATGGAATCTGAGTTTGAATCCTTTGCTCTGCCACTTTATACTTGGGTTGTCTTGGAGCAAGTCATGGGGCATCAGTTTCCTTATCTGAAATATGAGGGGAGTTGGACTAGATGACCTTTAAGGTAGGAACCTTAAACCTAGCTCCAAATCTGTGATCTGGCTATGGAAGATGGCAAAAGAGAAGGGTTAGATTCTGTCAGAGCCCAGGTTGTTGGTTTTGTGTTTTGTTTTTGCAGTAATTTTGAAAAAGCTCTAGAAAGTATGCATTTAAACACAATCCCAAGTAGGATAGAGGTTTGAATGGATGCAATATTTCAGGTCTTTATGTCAGCACCTAGCACAAGGCCTGGCCCTTAGGAAGTAATTACTAAATAGTAAGCTTTCAAGCCACTAAGTAGGGAATCAGTGGTGATTTGGCAGCCAAACAGCTGGCATCATCTTGGATATCCTTCAGGACAAGGGAGGTAATGGTTTTGCTGTACTAGTCTGATCCCATCTTGATTATTGTATTCACTTCTGGATGACACCATTAAGGTAGGACACTGAAATATCACTCAAAGATCATTTCAGGGAACTAGGAATGTTTTGCTGAGAGAGACCTTCATGTATACATATAGACACGTAATTTATATATAATTATACAGTTGTATAATTATTTATAATGTGTGTGTGTGTGTGTGTGTGTATGAAAAGGTCCTTTGTGTAGAAAGAGGTAAACTAGACTTACTTTTTAAAATTTTTTTTCTTTTTGGAGGGGGGAAGCAGGCCAATTGGAGTTAAGTGACTTGCCCAAGGTCACATGGCTAGTAAGCATCAAGTGTCTTGAGGCCAGATTTGAATTCAGGTCCTTCTGACTCCAGGGCCAGTGCTCTATTCACTAGTCCACCCAGCTGCCCTTAAACTTACTTTCCTTGGCCCTAGGGGTAGAACTAGGAAGCACAGGCAAAAGTTAATGGTAGATCTCAGGTTGATTTCAGGAAAAATTTCTTTACAAAAGTATAATCATTGTCACTGGTGCTTTTTAATCAGAGGGATTTAAGGGATCCTGTGATCCCAGCCCTATGCCATGATTGGTCTGTCTTCTAATCCTTCAGAGCCTGACATTTTCCTATAAAAGAAGGGGTTAGATCTAAAGCTCTTAGATCTCAGATCTAAAGTTCTGATGTTCTGATTCTGATTTTCACTGCAGATTGGATCCTCTTGTTTTTTACCTGCCACTGCCTGGATTACTTTTTAAACTGCACAAAGATAATGGGTATCTGAAGGCCTCAGGTAGACTTGGAGTAGTATTTCTTCATGGAAGAAGTGAACTAGGAAGCAGGGACAGTAGTGGCTTTGGGGGGTTAGAGGAAGGAGTTGCCTACTGAGTATCAGAGCCTCAAGTGTCAACTCATCTACCTTTACCAGACCCTTCTAGTGACAGGTACCTTACTAATTATTGAAACAGTTTGTTCTTATCTGGACTTGTCTCCCAGCTGTAATGGCGGCTTTCCTTCTGGAGCTTGGAGGTATTGGACCAAGAAAGGCCTTGTTTCTGGTGGCCTCTATGATTCCCATGTAGGTAAGTACCCATTCCTTAAAGCAGCATTTCATAAACCCCATATGGGGTCTCGACCCATAGTGTAAGAAAGTGATAAAAGGGTCTTGAGTAGAAAAAATTTAAGAAGTCCTGCCTCATTGTTGATTGTTGGTATAGTCATGAATCTCCAAGTGTGGCTTTCTTGTAAGCAGTGAAAGTACCCATTGGTTTTGCTTGTGATAGTGGGGGAAAGAAGGAACTTTGGTTTGTCCTTCTGGTTATTTTAGTTAGTTTCTAAGGGAGAGAAGTAAGAAGATTTTCTCTGGTCCTTCAGCGTACAGTATCATAATGGTCACAAGATCATTAGACTAGAATTCAGAAGACTTTACAAGTTTGAATTTTAGCTATAGCCCCACATAAGTCCCATTTATCTCTTCTATGAAATAGAAAGAATATATGTCTCTGTTTCCCTAGGGTAAGTGGGATACTAGGTATGCGACTTCCCTCCCTTCTTTGCTGAGGTGGGGAATGAAGAATGTTGTGTCTACCCTGTTTAAGTTGGTGTTTGGTTTTTCTGAATTATTTTTCCTTTGTTAGAAGAAATAATTTCTTAGGGGATTGGGAAGAGATACATGAGGACATGCAAGTGATAGAAAAAAAATAAAGGAAAAAGCACTATGCAGAAAGGTGTCAGGGTTGTGTAAAGAAATACACCGGTGTAAAAGCTTTCTTTACATAAATATTTTAGGTTGATATCTTCCCAGTTTTAAGGAAATGGGATGGATGAAAAGATTAAAAGGACGTATTGGTTCTCATATTCTTAGTATTATGGTTGTCTCTGCTCTGCTACTTGATAACTTGTTTATGAGCCCAAGGGAGAAATACAGTGTGGGACAAGTGTGGGGAAAATACACTGAGGGCGGGCAGGGTGGATCAGTTCCAGGAAGGCCCTTCCCAGACCCAAGGCCCAGAGTAGGAGCAGAGTGACTGAAATCTTAACCTCAGTGCTGTTCGATTCTATCAGGCTGTCGACCTTACTCCATCCCTCCATGTGAGCACCATGTGAATGGTTCCCGTCCTGCCTGTACTGGAGAGACAGGAGACACCCCCAAATGCAGCAAGAAATGTGAAGCAGGCTATTCTCCTGACTACAAAGATGACAAACACTATGGTGAGCAGGACTGAGGGTCTGTATGAAGGGCCAGAATTACATCCTATAGTAGCTGAAGTCTTTTAAGCTCTAGGTTGACTAGGCATACCCAAGGCAATAAAAAAAAGGGGAGGTCCCCCTGACTATCAGGGAAAAGAAAACCCATTTTGACCTCCAAATTTTGTGTCTCCCATGTAGCTCTTGTAGTTGGGCTGGTCTATATTCACAGAAGTTAAGGTCTCAGAACACACACACAGCCCTTGCCCAAGCTGCTCTTTGTTTAGAAATGTTTGGGCAGAAGGAAAGTACTGGACTTCAGCAGCTGACAGCATAAAACTATAACCCTGCACTGTATGAAGGCTAGGTGAAAGCAGGACAGGGAGGACTTGGAATGGAGTTTCAAGTCCCTTTCCCGGTTGAGTCTGCGCTGGGCAAAACTCATAGCTGGCTATTCTGTCTTGACTTTCAGGATCAACTTCCTACAGTGTACCTTCAAGTGAGCAGGAGATCATGGCTGAGATCTACAAGAACGGCCCGGTGGAGGGAGCTTTTCTCGTGTACTCTGACTTCCTCCAGTACAAGTCTGGTGAGTTGTTTTCATTATGCCTGCTTCAGTTCAAGGTAGAGGGATGAGTCCAGAGACTGTCAAGTAAAACATGTGCGGAAGTGACCATTCGACCACAAGACTGTTCTATGACTTGTTCACAGTCACACATCTTTTAAATAACAAAAGTGGAACTCAAATCCTGGTCTCATGGTTCCAAACTCAGTGTTCTTTCTACTCTTCCCTTTCCCGTCGTTTTTCCTAATGATAAAGCTTTCTGATAAAAACAGACAGAATGAATGTCCTCAGAAGTCAAGGCCCACAAACCTTCTAAGGTGCCAGGTGTTTTTCCTTCTTTGCTCCATTAGTTTGCATGCTTTTCTTTATTAGAAGGAAACTCCTTCCCTTTAAAACTAAAGAATGGGAGCTCATAAATATTGCTTGATTAAAGAACTTTGAGCCTGTTAAGAAATCCTAACAGCTACTTCTGAAGACAAATGTGCTTTACAGGAAGATGGTGAAGAATGGGGGGAGGCACGTAGTAATTGCTTTGACCCATGAATCAGACACCCCATTGTACCATTATTCCCAGGAGTATACCAGCATGTTACTGG
>NW_027187074.1:0-11942 GCF_028583685.1 Petaurus breviceps papuanus | reverse complement strand
AGCCCTTCCTTTTGTGTCTGGATTCATAATGCCTTCCCAACCCCCAACCCCCAAGCAAAGAATCTTCTTCCCCCAAAAATCTCCTTTTCTCCAACCCCAGGTTATTTCCTCATCCTTCAGAAAGACACCGGCACAGGATTCTGTGGAGGCCTCAGAGACAGCCCCCTCCCCCTGCCGTACAGCTGCTCCAGCGCCTTCCTTGCCGAAGCCCTGCCTGGGATGGAGAGCCTGCGGAAGAAGTTTCCAGTGATGGCAATGTCGCAGGACAAACCCTGAAAGCCTTGAGAACTATGTGCCACACAATAACTGGGAAGAAGCCGCTGCCCACCCTGGTCAGAGGCAGTGCCCTCAGGGGACAGACAGACCAACACTCCTCTGGCCATGACTTGACTATACACAGGGCAATGTACAAGGAGGGTGGGCACGGGTGGACTTTTGTTGATTTAATAAAACTTATTTTGTAAAAAGGACACACACCCTTGTGCTCCTTCTCTCTGCCCCATCCCCTTCTCCTACCACCCCCTGTCCCCCGAGTCTCATCACACCAGCCCAAGCAGGGGCACCAGCTCCTTTGACTTGCCGGGGAAACCCATGGCTCCAGGTTGGTCAGGACGGGCATCATCCTGGGTCATGGGGCCCATCTGCTGGTGAAGCCTGAAACTGCCACCCAGCTCTCTTGGACACGGCCAAGCCCTTGACGTCCTGGAGGCTGGGCCCCCTCAGGGAGGGTGGTGAGAGGTTCCCCCCAGCAGCCTGCCAAGGGGACAACCCAGAGGCCTGTCACATGGGAAGACGACCCCCCCACATTCTGGACTCGAACCCAGAAGGGCAGGATGGCCTCTTCCAGCTGCATGTCAGCTTAAGAATGGATAAGCATTTATAGGAATGGCTGCTCAGCATTGCTGAAGGGTTTTTCTTCTCCCTCCATGGCCCACACCCAGGAGTCAGCGTGCCACCTTGGCCAAGTCCCTTCCCCTCCCTGCGACTCCGTTTCCTCTTCTGCCCCTAAAGGCACACTCAGCTCCAACATTCTGGGACCCTGTGGACTCGGGACCACAAAACTCTTGCTCAGCCAGAAGATGGTGGCCCCAAACTAACTGGAAATTGGGGGACGAGCCGCCCTTGACCTGGGAGAACATGCAAGGGGGGCGTTTCCAAACATAAATTTGGGGTTTTAACTACCCTTTTCTGTGCCTCAGTTTCACCATTAGACTTAAAGAGGGGCCAGCAAACTACAGCACGGGACCCAAATCTGGCTGCCACTTGCTTCTGTGCGGCTCACGAGCTTAGTATTTCCGTTTGTATGTTTAGTATGATTGTCCATCTAGGGCCTGTATCAGATGGCACACCGTGTCGGAGAGGGGGAGGGGAAGGAGGGGCGAAAACTTAAAACTCAAAATTTTGTAAAGGGGAATCTTGAAAACTAAAAATAAATATTTTTAAAAGAATATTTACATTTTTAAATGGTAGAAAAATCAAAAGAACGTTTCGTGGCATATGAAAATTATATGAAATTCAAATTTCCACGTCCATAAACAAAGTTTTATTGGAACACAACCACACTTTTGTTTACATATTGTCTACAGTGGCTCTCCTGCTCCAAGGCAGAGTGGAAGGGACTGGGAGTGTGGCAGACAGTGCCTGGCATGCTTGGAGCCCAAAGCATCCCCGCGGAGCAGTCGGGACTCACTGGCATTTGCACCCAGCGCCCTGGGGATCACCAAGCTTTGACATCTCATTTCTGGCCACCAGAGCCCACCCATAGTGTCAGAACAAGAGGAAAGCGGCCTCTAAATGCTGCGCGTTTAAGGGGGGAGAGGGGGCACACACCATTGTTTCTGAATCAGGGGAGAGCATCACAGGCGCTGAAGAACACAGGGCCCTCACCTGGGCATTCCCAGACCAAGCATTCGTCACAATAGGCCCAACTCACAGCAATGTCCGAAAAACAAGAAAACCACAAAAGCGCCCCATGTCTGCCCAGCAGAACGTGCCCCAAAGATAAGAGCCAAAGGCGAGGACGCAGCCCAGGTGGCTTCTGTTGGCCCTTCGTTGGTGGTGAGTTAATGGGATCTGTGGCAGCTGAAGAAAGACACGGAGAAATGACTTGTTTCTCAGACTACCAGCCTTCTGGTGCAATTACAATCACGCCTGGGGATGAATATTAGTATGTGGCAGTGTGAAAAGCCAGTTTTCAAAGAAGAAATACACAAAACCTCATTCCAGATCAGCCAGACCAATTGCTAACAGTTTGGACAGGAAGGGAACACTAATTTTGAACCCCAGTTAAGTTAAATGTGATTCCCCCAAAATAATTCCATTATTCTCATTAGAAATAAATTACCAAAAAAAATTACTCCATTATTAATTTTGAATTTTATCAACAAAAATTTGTGGAAATTGTCTCTCAACATAATGGCCTCAACTCTACCCCTTGGTCTTTAAAGCCCAAGACCTGGCCCCAAAAGCTTGTTGACCCCTGCCGACAGGGTCTCTGGGACAGCCCCATCACCTTGAGCATTGCCCTCCCTGAGCTGGGCTCTCAGATTCTCACAAAGGCCTGGCCTCCAGGGATGGACCTCACTGCCCTTTGGGACAAGCTGCTCTGGCTGCGCCCAAACGTTCCATTCCCCAGCACCCTGATCGACTCCATCACCTGATTCTCCAGGGCAGCCCAGGCCCCCTTCAGTCCAAAGGGCAGAGGCCCCTAGCCATCAGCCCTACCCCCACAGATGCCAAGAAGGGGAGCAGCCCGAGACGGTGGGTCCTGTCGTCCCTGTGTCCTCACTGGGCCTTGAGGGAAGCACCTTGTACATAGCAGGCACTCAGTACTTGCTTTGCCACTCATTCATCTGTGCACTCCACGCCGAATCGCTCTCTGTGAGATAATCCCCCAGCTTCCCAATGCCCTGGACATGAGCGGTCAGTGCTGGGACTCAGCGCCAACTTCACCATCTTCATTTCACAGAGGAACGGGGATGGTACTGGCTCAGCTTTGGCCTGCACCGGCCCCCCCAGGATTCCAGCCCTTCCCTGGAGGACTGCTGGGTGGGAGAGCCTTAGTGGAGACCCCTGTGGGTCTCGGACTCCCCCACCTCACAATATGCAGCCAGCTTTTGGGGCCCAGGGGCCAAGGCCCCAGACACCACAGGGGTCTTCTCACTCAGCTCCCTCGGTGGATGAGGAAACAAGCCCACGATTCACATCCTCCACCTCAGACCACATGGTGGCAAAGCCACAAGACCCTGAGCCCCAACTCTCAGTGCAGACTAGTTCAGTCCACGGCCCCCACCCTGGGGGTGGGCTAGGGAGAGGGGTTGGCCGAGCTCAAAAGCCCAAGACAAGACTGTGGGGTCCCAAACGGAACTGTTTATTGAGTGACAAACTTTGGAACAAATCTGCCTTCACCTCCCGCTGCCCCCGCCCCCTCCCCCCCCACCCCCTCCCTGGCCGCCACCGTCCGGAGCTCCAGACATCATGAGGAACAGGACGATGGGGACAATGTACATCCACTGCGGTGAGCCGGGAAGAGTCGGGAGCCGGGCAGGAAGGGGAAAGAGACAAAAAGGAAAACAGAAGCCAGGGAAGGGACCCCAGTGGGAACAGACACAGACAGCCAGAGCCCAGCAGAGAGAGGATCGCCACCCCCAAGGAGGTGGACACCCAGACAGAGAAGGAGGAGAGGAAAGGTGGGGGAGAGAAACAGGGTGGGGGGGAAGAGAGAGAGAGAAGAGGGAGGGAAGGAAACACAAAGAAAGGAGGAAGAGAGGGAGGAAAAGGAGGGAGAAAGAGAGAGACATCTGTGAGAATTGGTTTCACTCCCTTTCATCCGCCCCAGCCCCAGGGAAGGAGGGATGGGAGCCTCGATGTGAGGGAGCAGCAGAGGCGAGCAGTGAGGGAAAGGGGGGCCCAGGGTCCCCTACGTATATCTACAGGAGGGAGGAAGGGCCAGTCCTGGGAGAGGGGGGAGGAGAAGGGGGTTACTTGGGTCCTCACTCAAGCCTCAGACGATGGTGCTGGGCCCCGGGCCGGACGCATGGCAGTAAGAAACACGGCGCCCCCCAGGATGAGGTGCCACTGAGAAGGGAGATGGGGAGCGGAGGGTCAGGGCAGCCCGAGGGGCCCTCAGCTCTGTCGGGCCTTCCTCCCCCCCCCCCCCCCCCCCCCCCGACCCTCGGCCCCCCTTTCCCTCCCTGCTCGCCCCTGCTGCTCCCTCACATCGAGGGGGCGGGGGGGGGGGGGGGGGGGGGGGGGGGGGCAGGGCGGCCCGGGGGGCCCTCCGCTCTGTCGGGCCCTCCCCCCCCCCCCCCCCCAGGGAGTAGGAGCTAACTTCCCCAGGGAAACTCTAAGGGATGAGGGGAGCAAAGCCAAGAGAGCCTGGGCAATGAGCAGAGGGAGAGGATGAAGAGAGAATGGGGAGACTGAGGCAGACTGGGGAGAGGGGGATGGGGAGGAAAAAGACTGAGTGCCTATGAAGGGCCGGAGTGTGGACAGCCCAGGGGAGCTGGAGAGGGAGCAAGGACACAGGGGGAGAGAGCAGAGGAGAGGAAGGACCCAGCTGCAGGGGCCACAAGCAGGGACTCCCAGCTCTGACAGGTTGCTGACATTGAAATGGGGGGAAACCTGGAGCTACGGCCACTCTTACTGATGGCAGAGAAGAGGAAAGCTGGGGCCTGACACCTCGGAAGGGAAGGAACAAGCAGGACCCAGGGGCTAACCTGCCCCCAAAAACCCCATCTGGAGGCTCTGACAAGGGAGGGTATCGCTCTCTGGGACTGATGGCCACAGATGAGGGATGGAAGCCACATCTGTCTGACTCGCTCTCTTGGAGTTCCTGCCAAGACTTGGACTGGAAAGACAAAAACAAGCTGGCAGATGGAGAGTGGCTACCCAAGGGAAGTCAGGAGATGTGGCTCCAAGCCCCCAGCTGCCCAGGAGGTGCCACTGAGAAGGGAGATGGGGAGCTAAGGGTCTCCAAAACTGGAGTAAAAGCACCCCTGGGGACTGAAGGGGCACACAGGATGTCTATGGAATACTGGAGCACCAGGAGAAGACTGAAGTGACCCTGATTAAAAGGGTGGCTGGTAAGCACCTAGAAGAGGGAGCAGCTGTCCCAGAGAGGCACCGGCACTCCTCAAGCACAGGTCTGGGCCCCTAACCACATTTTCCTCTCTGATGGCCCAAGATTTACCACAGACCCAATTTACCTGCATTTGAGCAAAGCCTACCACAGAGTGTCTCTGCTCGGTTGGAAGGCTGTCTCTGCCATGGAGGAGGTCTGTCCTGGCCCTCCAGTAAGTGGGCACCTTCATTCCCATCCCTGAGATGACTCTGCAGACTTTGTGTGGCTGCCCTGTGCCTCGTTGGAGGACTTAAACTCCCTGAGGGCAGCCACCTGACACACAGGCAGGAGGAGGCTTTTCCCTACTCTGGTGGGGTATGGAGCGGGAGGCCCCAATGCACCCCACCAAGGGCGGCTCTTATTGTTGTACACAACATGGGCCATTGGGTAGGAGAGAGTGAGATACCAAGGGAGCCCAGAGAAGGCGTGAGAAGTGGGAGGCCCCTTCTGTCCCAGAGTCCCTGAGGGCCCTGCGCTGGGGATAGAAGATGATGCTCCAGACAGCTGGGATCAGCAGAGGTGAGGAAGAAGGGAAGGCTCAGAGGAAATGGGGAAAGACAGAAAAAACAAGGGAGGGGAAAAGCCTGGCACCCCTGGTTCTCCTCCTGCCCCCGACCCACCCCACCCCAGGCGGCTCTTGTCTCCTCTGCCCACCTCTTCCTCATAGGCTGGACTGAAAAGATGAGCTCTTAAGTCCAGTGTAACAGAAGAAGCAGAGGCCCAAAGGGGGTTTGGGCAGAGGGCAGGTCGCACCAGAGATGAAGGACAAGAAGGGATGTGGCCAGGGAGGGGAGGACCGAGGTGAGGCCCTGGGTTCTAGGGCCCAGAGGGCCCCCAAGCAGCACCTTCCCCCAACCTCGGGGCTTTCCTAAGTGCTCACGTATTTGGCAAAGAAGGACTTCTGCTCCTGGGGGTTCTTGGCCTTCTGGGCTTGTTCCATCTCTAGACGCTCAATGAAGGCGGCCGTCTCTGGGCTGGAGAGAGCGGGGAGTGAATGAGAAAAGCATGGAGGGACCCAGAGCGGCCCAGAATGGCGGGGGGAGAGGAAGGAGGAGGGGGGAGACAAGACAGACACACAGAAAGGCCGGCCCACCCCACAGGATGTGCACGAAAGACCAAAGAACCAAACAAAGGGAGACAAAATCCAAGCAGAAAACAGAGGCAGAGACAGATGTGCCCCCTGCCCCCCCCCCCAACCCTCAGGGAAGAAGTCAGGGCCAGGGAAAGGCGGGGGGAGGAGAGGCGGTGCTGGGCCCCTCACCCCGGAGCCGTGAGAGGCGGCTGCAGCTGGACCGTGGTGTTGAACAGCTCCAAGTCGACGTCCTCCACCTCGTGACCCCGGCAGCCCCCAGGCTCTGTCACCACAGACAGACCCACCACATTGCCAGCCACGTCCACGTGCAGGGTCAGCCGGTCAGAGAGGTGGGACTCAACCAGGGAGCACTGCAGGGGGCAGCCCCATGAGTCTAAGGGAGGAGAGGCCGTAGCTCCTGGCTCCCAGAATGGGCAGGTCCCATAGAAGTCACCGACCTCTCCCTCCTTTGCCCTCATGGTCCAGCTCCACACCCCAAACCCTGCCATCCAATGGTGGCCACAATGGGGGGGAGGGTGTCTGGGGCCCTCCTGGTCCCCCCTCCACCTCCAATGCACAGGTGGCCATAATTGGGGGTGGGTCAGGGGCCCTCCTGGTCCCCCCTCCCCCTCCCCGAGGCTCAGGATGTCAGGGGGGTCAGAACAGAGGTCAGCTCTACCAAGCTCCAAGATGAGTCACTTAGGGTAACTTGGGGCAAAGCTGTCCACGTCCCTCTGATCTGCTGGGATCCCAGGTCGGGCTCTCAGAGGCAGGGTCCCCCCACCTCTGTGAGGGGTCAGAGGCAATGATCAGCTCAGTCCCAGCCAAGGCAATGAATGGGCTTTGCTGGGGCTGAATTGGCTGAATCATACTGGAAATTCCCCTGCCAGGGAGGGGGAGGGGGAAGCTGAGAACTACAAGGGCTCAGCCCCAGGACTCACCGCAGGGACAAAGGAGGAGACGTGGCCAGCCGCTGCCAGGCCCTCCGCAGCCCCGGGCTTCCGGGGGACCCGAACTCGGTACAGCCCGTTCAGAGCTGCCACATCCTGGGGACAAGAGGAAGGGGAAGGGAGGCCCCGGGGACACAGCTTAGCACTCAGGCCTTCCAGACTCCCCGGGGCACTGCCCACCCCCCCCCCCCCCCACCCCCCGGGCCCTCACCCGCAGCCTGCCCCGCTCATCCTCTGTCAGCTGGCGCTGGGTCAGGGTGATGGTCCCGTCCTGCACGTTCCACGTCAGAGAGCCCCGTTTCCGGAAATGGACGCTGTCATCTGTGAGGAGGGGGGGTTGGGCTCAGAGCCCACCCCGAGCAGCCCCCTCAATGAGGCATACTGAAACAGCAGCCAGGCCTGGAGCATCTTACAGATGGGGGAACCAAGGCCCAGGAAGGGAGAAAAACTTGTTCACTGCCACACAGCAAGTCAGTGGCAGGTTCCCCTGGGGTGCAGTGGAGGAAGCCCTCGGGGGATCTGGGCTTGAATCCTGGGAGAGCTGCCCTTCCCCCAGAGGGGTCACCTCTGAGCCTAACAGTGAGGGCCAAGTGATCTTCCCCAAGATCCCAAAAGTCTCCCAGCCTCTGGCTTCCCCCCAGTCCCCACCTGCCTCCCCTGTTCCCCCCCTGGCCCCAGGGCTCACCGATCTCAAAGGAGTGCTCCAGCAGCAGCCCCGTGGGCGCACAGCCTTCAGCCGCAGCCTGGGGGAGAGGAGAGAGCGGGAGCCCCGGTCATGCCCAGGGGGTCACTGGGCCACCCACAGGACTCACGGTAAGGGGGCCGGCAGAACTGGGCTCGAACCCAGCCTCACTGTCCAAGCCCAGCTGGGCTTCATCTTGTCCTGGGGAAGGACCCGAGACCTTGGCCCCTAACCCTGGGCGTGTGGGGGCCTCGAGCGGCCCAACACCCCGAGGAAGGAGGGGGAAGCGGGAGAGGGGTCTGGAGGGGGCACAGGAGGCTCAGCCGTAGGGCGGTGATCGGAACGGGGAAGGGACTGCAGTCCGCAGGGACCCGCCTAGGACCCCCAGGGCAGCACCAGGAGCAGCGGGGGGGAGGGGGGGAGGGCAGGACCCTGTGGAATCACCCCACTCCCAGTCTTAGGGTGAGCCCGGGACCCCTGGATTCCTGGTCCCGTGAGAAGAGGGGGGGTGGGTGGCAATTAGGGTCACATGGGGCAGGAGAGGCCTGATGGGGAGATGCAGGGGCGCCCACGGGGGTGTCACTCCACACCGACTCCAGTGAGAGTGGCCCCCGCCCTGGCCCTCCCCCTGTCTCGGGACCCCCAGCCTTCATTGGTTGGCCAAAGTCAGCTTCCTAAAGCGAGGTCCGCCGGCGCCCCGCCCCCCCCCCCAGGCCTCCAGGAGCAGTTATGCTCGGCATACCAGGTCCAGCCTTCGACCTGGCTTGGCACAGGCCTGGCACACAGCGTATGCTTAACGTTAGGGTGCCGACCTAGCCCCGATCCTGCTCCCGGCAGACCCTTGGCCTCCCCACTTCCCCTTCCCGGGCGCATCTGCACACAGCAGGAGCCCAAGAAATGCCCAGAGCCCCGCCCCGCCTCCCCACCTCATTTGCATACAGACATTGGGCGCGAGCCGGGGCCCCCCAAGCCGCCTCCTCCTCCCCGCCCCCCGGCAGTACTGACCCCTCGAGCGGTGGCCCGGCAGCCGCTGCCCTGGACCGCGCCCGGAGCCGCCAGCAGCAGGAGCACCAGCCAGGGGGCCGCCATCGCAGCCCGGCCACGCTCACGTGACCACGCGCGGGGCACTCTGGGAGGAGGCCAGTGTAGTCTCTGCGCCTGCGCCCCTCTGCGGGCTCAGTCTTGTTCCTTCCTCCCCGTGACGTCACGCGCTAGATGTGCCAAAAGCAAATTGTGCCGCACGCACCCCCGCCTCTACCCGACTCACCGAGGTACGCAAGCGCATCGACACCCCCTCCGGTGTCTACCGGAACCGAGGCTTTCCGGCCTCCTCGTTTTTCTAGGCTCTGTTTTGCGCGTGCGCAACTACTCTGCTCCGTGACATCACAGAACCTGGGGCCCCGCCCCCGTCGCCGTAGCAACCTAGTAGCGTTCGGGGGAAGGGCTGGGTGGTAAGAGGGGGTCGTACGTGGGAGGAACGCGCCCTCCACAGCCTCCGCTGGGTAGATCCCAGCCACCTCCAGGGTCCCGGGCCCAGCAGCGACCCCCCCACTCCCCGAGGCCCGCGAGGGGCAGGGCGGGGTGAGCATGAAGCCGGGCCGGCGGCAGAAGCAGGGCGCCCCTCTAGGGGCAGGTGAGGGCGGGGCCGGCGCTGGAAGGGGGAGTGGCGTGAAGCCTGGCGGGCTCTCCCCACCCCCTCACTTGCCAGGGACCGGTGAGGGCGGGGCCGGCTGGAGGGGGGGGCGGTGCTGCGTGGGGGGCGCGGCATGAAGCTGGGCGGAGGCTGGAGCCAGGGCTCTCTCCGCCCCCCCTCCACCTACCGAGGACAGGTGAGGGCGGGGGTGCCTGCGCTGGAGGGGGATCGGTGTGAAGCCCGGCTGGAGGCTAGAGCGGGCGGACAGGTCAGATCCCAGCACGGGCAGAGGGGGGGGCCAGTCTCTTACTCGGGTCCCTCCACAGGGGCGAAGGCCGTCCCGAGGCCCCTGCAGTCCACCTACCCCAAGGCCGGCCGCCTCCAGCGCTACCTGTGCAGCGGAGAGTTCGACCAGCTTTGCGACTTCCCCATGTTTGAGAGCAACTTCGTCCAGGTGCCCGTCCAGCGGCGGCCCTTGCCCCCCTGCGGGTGCCCCTCCCCGGCCTCGCACCCCCTCCTGATCTGAGGTCCCCACGCGCTTTCCCGAGGCCTCCATGACCCTGAGCTCTGGTCCTTGGCCCCCAGGTTACTCGGTTCGGAGAAGTAGCCAACAAGGTGACCATGGGTGTGGCGGCTACCAGCCCGGCCCTGGAGCTGCCCGACATACTACTGCTGGCCGGGCCTGCCCCGGGGAAGGGGGGCCTACAACTGTTTGAGTGAGGACCCCCCAAACCCCAAGCCCCTGTGGCTGGGCTCACCCAGAGAGGGGAGAAGACCGCCAGATCATCTGCGGCCCTTCCCTGCTATACCCCCAGCCCTCAGCTCCTGGGCCCCAGTCCTGCCGTCCCCCTGCCCTTCTTTGCCTCAGTCTCCCCATCTGTAAAATGCCTTGCCAGGTAGCTTTGGAGGCTCGGAGGAGGCAGCCAGCCTAGGGACTGTAGGTGGGTGCTTTGTCTTCCATCCTATTGAGACTCCGCTGAGGAAGCACCTGGGATCAGCGGGCTGAGCCCTCTTGCCCCCTCCCTGATGGCCGATCCTCAGATACATCTGCACCCCCCACCTAAGTCTTGGTACCTGATAGCCTCCCAGTGGGTGCTCTCTAGCTATAAAAGGAGCTGGCCGCTAGGTGGCGCCATATTGCACAAAGCAAGGCTGCAGTCCAGAAGACTCCCTGAGATCAAATCCAACCTCAGACACTAGCTGCGAAACCCTGGGCAAGTCACTTCACCCTGTCTGCCTCAGTTTCCTCATCTGTAAAATGATCTGGAGAAGGACATGGCCAACCCCTCCAGTATCTTTGCACACAGAGTCGGACCTGAGTGATAACAAAAGCCGTGGAGGAGTCTGTGCGGGGGGGACTGTCTGATGGGGGAGATGGCCTGCCAACAGCCACATACAACCAGGATAAGCTGGAGCTGAGCATGGAGGGGAATTGGGCAGGGGTTGGAGGAGATGCTGGTGCTCTGCCCTCCAGGGACATGCAGTCTAGGTGGGCCTGGCACCGAGGGAATCCTCCTTCTGGAAGTGGAAGTTCCTCAGAATCCACCTAGGCCAGCCCCACCATGTTACAGATGAGGAAACTGAGGCCCAGGAAGGAGGTGACTTCGCCAAGGCCACGTAGGGAGTGTTCCGGGCTGATCTTGAAGCCAGGGACTCCCCATGCTCCCCCATTGGCCCCCTGCCCCCAGGGATGGCTCCTGCTTGTGGGGGCTAGGGCCCGAGGCCACGGCTGTCCCTCCCGCTCCAGTGCCCAGCCGATCTCTTCTCCAGGCTCATCCCCCTGAAGTTCGTGGAGTTGTTCATCCACGATGAGAAGCGTCAGCAGCTGAAGGTGAAGCTGTGGTCGGGCCGCACCTTCTACCTACAGCTCAGGGCTCCGGCCTCCGAAGACCAGGAGTTTGGCCGCTGGATCCGGCTGCTGTATCGCCTGCGCTTTGACTCCATCACGAGAGTGCCCTTCACCCAGGCCCCCAGCCTCAAAGACAAGGAGGAGGGGGCCGTGATCACGGAGAAGAAGGTGAGCCTGGCCTGGGCTGCAGGGCACCCAAGCACTCCTGGCCCCATCACCCACACAGCCTCACCCCCTCTTCCTTCTGTGTTTCCTAGTGAAGGCCAAGAGACCCCCCCCTCCTCAATTCTGCGGAGACTCCAGATATGAGATGCTGCTGCCGCTGTTACTGCCACCTTCCACGTGGAGCTCCAGACCCCAGACACAGGGCTCCGACCCTAGTGCTCCCCAAGTTCCAAAGACTCCAATCTTGCCTTCCCCTCCACTCCACAGGGGGGCCAGGACACACAACACCCTTCCTCACTCCCCCGACACCAAAGGGCCGGAGAGACAGACAGAATACCAAGTCTAATAAAGATTCCATATGTCAGAACGTTCCATATGTGCACACACTTAGCCAGAGCACTGGTCCAAACCTGGCCTTCCTAGAAGGTCGTCATGCCCTCTGACCCACAACACCCTGGGAGCTGGATGG
>NW_027187073.1:5456-10478 GCF_028583685.1 Petaurus breviceps papuanus | reverse complement strand
GCAAGTCACTTAACCCTGATTGCCTCCAAAAATAAAGGAGTGGGCAGCTTTCAGAGATTTGGTGTACAGCACTGTATTTACTCATCCAGGTCAGAACACATGCTAACATCAAAATTGATTTGGCAAAAATGATGGGGAGATTTAGAAGTTGCTAAAACAGAAAGTGATAACTCCACAGGGTTTACCAGCAGGATAGCTCATCCATTTCTAAGAAAGTAGCTTTTAACTGTGTCAAAAGTAAAGTTCACGCAAAACTTAGAGAGATACAGGATTCTTGGTTCCGTAAGAAGGCAGATAAAATTCAGTTTTACTCTTATAGTAATAATCTAAAGTGATTTTATGATGCCCTGAAGGCTATTTGTGGGTCAAACACCTATGGTGCATCTTAGCTACTCTGTTCTGATGGAGCCACATTGATTAGTGATAAGGAAATGATCCTGGAGAGATGGGTTGAACACTTCCATAGTGCTTTCAACAGACTGACATCAGTCAATGCCGAAGCTGTTGACTGCATACCTCAGATTGAAGTCAATCTCTGTCTAAAAAAACTTCCAACTGAAGATGAGGTTTTGAATGCCAGTAGACTCTTCTCATGTAGTAAAGTACGGATGTTGATTCTTTTGTTTTTTAACTTTTAACATTTATTTTATTTCTAACTTGTGAATTAAAACAAACATTTCCATAACAGTAGAATAATAAAAAGATGATTATATCTGAAACTACAAATCTATTACATACAACTCACTATTCCTTTTAAATATATCATAAATTTATCAGCCCTAGAGATGGTTCACATTAGACATATATATGTATATGTGTATATAAACAATATATATGTATATACAACAATATTTGTGTGCGCACAATATGTGTATACCCAACAATATTACTATTATAGTATACAATGTTCTCTTGGTTCTGCTCATTTCTCTTTTCGTTATTTTGTGCAAGTCTATCCATGTTTTTTTTTTCTAAAATCAGCAAGCTCATCATTTCTTATAGCACAGTAGTATTCCATAATGATTATATAGCACAATTTGCTGAAGCTTACAAAGGAGGTTTGACTGAAATTTTCAGGGTTATATATCAAGAGAAGGCCATCCCCCAGGAGTTCAAGGATGCCTCCATTGTCTGTCTCTATAAAGGAAAAGTAAAGAGGTTGTTCAGTGAAAATCAAAGGGGGGGAGGGGCTCCATCTTAGTCACTGTGGCAAGCTTCTTCCTCAATAAGCTGATCCTTCACCTGGAAAATGGTCATCTACCCAAGAGCCAGTGTGGCTTCAGAAAGGGCCAAATAACTGTCAATATGGTGTTTGCTGCTGGACAACTCCAGGAGAAATGCCAGGAGCAGAACAGAGGTCTATATATAACATCTTTGATATAACCAAGACCTTTAATACTGTCAGTTGTGAGGGCTTGTGGAAAATCATGGCAAAATTTGATTGCCAGGAGAAGTTCATCAGTATTATGTATCAGTTTCATAATGGCATGCTTACATAGGTTCTGGAAAATGGACAATGTTCTTGTGCTTTCCTAGTCACCAATGTAGTGAAGTAGGGCTGTGTGCTTGCTCCCATGCTTTTTAACATGATGTTTTCAGCAATGTTGTCACATTCCTTTAATGAGGATGACAACAACATCAAGGTCAACTACCACATTAATGAAAAGTCGTTTTACTTAAAAAGGCTACAAGCCAAGACTAAAATGGAGTAAGAATTAGTACATGACTTTGTTCACATATGATTGTGAACTTGGTGCAGCCTCTGAACCTGAGATGCAGCAAAGTATGGATCAATTCTCTCCTCCTTGTGCTAATTTTGGTCTAGCAATCGACACCAAGGAAGCAAAGGTTCTCTACCAGCCAGCACCTCACTATCCATATGGAGAACCATTGGTTATAGCAAATAGAGACATTTTGAATACTGTGAATAAATTCACTTACCTTGGCAGCATACTGTCCAGGGAAGTACACATAGAGATGAGATTGACACACACATTTCCAGAGCTAGCTCAGTTCTGGAGGAAAATATGATAGAGAAGAGGTTTTAGACCCTCTACCAAACTGAAGGTCTACAGAGTCATTGTGCTGACCTTATTGTATGACTGTGAAATTTACACAGTCTACCAGCATCATGCCAGGAAACTGAATTACTTCCAATTAAATTGTCTTAGGAAGATTCTGAAGATCACGTAGCAAGATAACTAAGGCACAGGACACTGAGGTCTTCTTTCCAGCTGAACTACTAATCAGTCAAACTCTGCTATAAAGGGCACAACTCTGATGGACTGGCCACATTGTTCAAATGCCAAATGTACCTTTGCCTAAGACAATTTTACAGAGAACTCACAAAATTCCAGCACTCCCACAGAGGTTAGAAGTGATACAAAGATACTCTCAAGGTCTCTCTGAAGAACTTTGGAATCAACTGTGAGACACAGGAGACAGTGGCACAGGACCACTCAGCATTGCATGCCCACATCAAACAAGGTGCTGTGCTCTATGAGAGAAGCAGAATTTTAGTAGTTCAAAGGAAACATAAGAGGAACAAATATAGAGACATCTTCACTCCAAATGTTTGTATGGACTATTCGTACCTGGTCTATGGTAGAGCCTTGGGAGCTCTTATTGGTCTGATCAGCCACAGTTGGACAGTCTGTAGCCTGACCCCAACTGTAGCAGCAAGCACCCCAGCGTCCCCAGGGTGGCTGTGCAACACAGGCTCTTAGAGCAACTCAAAATGGGTAACAAGCTTACTTTAATCAGTCAAACATGTATCGTTTACCTCGTTCAGGGGAAAAAGGTCAGCAGCATGAACTTCAGAGTATACAGACAGAATTATCAAGACAGAGAAACAGATCAAGTAGACAGTTTCCAAACTGTCCAACCATTACATCCAAACCAAATCACCATCTGGGTCTTTCAAAGCCAGGGGGCTCTGGACAACGGCTTCCCAGAGTCTCATCTGATCAAATCCCTGAACACTTCTCAAAGTGAGCTCCAAAACAAAGCTACACATCAGGGCTAATATAGCCTTCTCCTGGCTCAGAGAATGTAACAACTTTATTGACTCACTGGCCAATTAAGAAGTATCTACTGAAAAACAAGCCTCCCACCCCAGGCTCCAGGTGCACTTTAACCTAGGGGCAGGGAAGATCTTAAAAATTTATATTCCAATTACACCAACATAATGTCATTTTGGGCTTCTTTGAAAATGAAGGACAGATAGCAACCAACCATGGTGAGTGGGACAGTGAGTCAGTTAGCAAATTATAAAAGGATTGCCTTGATTCAGTGAGGACCCAGTTGAGTTTACATACCATAAATTTGTAATGGATCCAGTGGGTATGGTTTAATGTTTTCTCCAACTTCATTTGCCATCATGGGATTAGAAATGAAGGTAAGAAGATGATGAGGGTAATCCAGGGATTTAGCTTGTCAAGATAAATTGTTGATAGGATGTGGGGGTAAGGGATTTGAGAGAAGAGGACAGAGTAGAGTTGAACTGGTTCACTAAAACGTCAAGAGAGGGAAGAAAGGAAAGTACAGTTGGTCAGTGCAGAATCCCTCGACTCCTCAGTTCTCTCCCAGACCATCTCCCTGGCACTAGCTACTCTCTCCTCCCCATTTTGACTCCACAGTGAATCAATTCAACTATATACCATCCTCCTGTTTTGAATCCTTAGCCTCTGTATCATATCACTAATTATGCCCAGCCAAGCCTCAGCCTTGGATCACTCTTACTATTTGCTGCCTTCACTCCTACACACATGCTGCTGAACAAATATGGGGAAAAAATCACACAACTGTTCTGTCTGGGTCCACTACAGATTTATGCTGCACAACCTCAACTGTCCTTTATTGCTCTAGGCAATCTTATTATACCTCCATAAGCAATTCACTATCCCACCCTCCACAGTGACTCTTCTAAACCTTTTCATAACTCCTCAAACCCTCTACAGCTCTCTCTCCACCCAAGAACATTGGTTCATATTTAACAGAAAAAAATGAAACCATTCACTATGAGCTCTCCCTTCTCCCCTCTTTTTCATCTCCTATCCCTCAGATGCCTTCTTCCTTCATTTCTTCCTTCAACTCTGTTTCACATCAAAGGAGTTGTTCAAGTGATCTCTATACTACCCTGTCTCCTCCAGCAGATTACCCTTATATCAATCTTTCAATTGCTTATTTTCAATCTCTTCCCCTAGGGAATCATTTATTACTTGTTCATGTCTTCGACATACTGAAAGAAAAAAAAATCTTGTTTGATCCTTTCATTTCTGCTGATTCTTATGTCTTTTCTGCCCATTGTAGCAGATCTCCTTGAAAAGGATGTCTATGTTGGGTGTTTTCACTTTCTCTTCTCTTGTTGTTCAGCCATTCTTTTCAGTTGCATCCAACTCTTCACAGTCTCATTTGGGGTCTTCTTTGCAAAGAGATTTGAGTGGTTTGCCATTTTCTTCTCTAGATAATTTTACAGATGAGGAAACTGAGGTAAACAGGGTTAAGTGACTTGCCCAGGGTCACACAGGTAGTAAGTGTCAGAGGCCAGATTTGAAATCAGGAAGATGAGTCTTCCTGACTCCAGGCCTAGTACTCTATCTACTTCACCACCTAGCTGCCCTTTCTCTCCTCTTGCTTTCTTCTTAATCCTTTTTAATCTGGTTTATCATTTTATTAATGCACCTAAACTGCTCTTTCCAGATTTACAAATGATCCCTTAATTGTGCAATCCCGCGTTCTTTTCTTAATCCTCATTCTATTTTAACTCCATTCAGCTTCTGACACTATAGATCATCCTTTCCTTCTCCTCCTCCTTATCTGACTGCTCCTTCTCTTTCTCCTTTGCTTGACCCTCTTCCAAATCATGCTTTTAAACCATGCTTGTCTATCAGGGTCTTTTCCTGGACCTTCTTTTCTTCTCCTTCTATATTACTATACAAGTTGAGAAACTGGGAGGTTAGATTATTTGAAGGAGTATCTATCTATCTATCTATCTATCTATCTATCTATCTATCTATCTAT
>NW_027187073.1:3098-5446 GCF_028583685.1 Petaurus breviceps papuanus | reverse complement strand
ATCTATCTATCTATCTATCTATCTATCTATCTATCTATCTATCTATCATCTATCTATCTAATCTTTGATGATGTTCCCTGCTATTAAAATGGGAGTTGGGAAGAAGTGTATAAGTCAGCACTGAACTCATTGAAAAAAGAAGTATAGTGTCCTGGAGGTTGATTAACAATAGCTATCAGTATTTTGACTGGACAATACTTATGAATTGAGTTAATCTCAAAGGAGGAGAGGTTCCTGAGTGATGGAACTCCCAAGTTCCTGAAACTAGTGACTGGAAGCAAGATCAGTGAGTGGAGGAGGGGGTAAGAAGAAATAAGTGAAAATTCAACCTGCGCTCAAAAAGGCAGCTAGGCAGGTTATGTTATCAGCAGGGAACAAGGTTTCCATGAGAGCCAGAGATGAAAAGAGTGGGAAAGAAAAAGATTTAAGATAAAAGTAAGTGTGCTACCCCTATGGAGCAAGCACTCCAGAGAACACAATGGAAGGGGTGGCTAGCTTTAAAGGGTGGCATTGGGAGGACTGGTTTGAGAGTGATGGGGATAAGAGAACTGAGAGTGGGAGATTCCCTATCGTCTAGTTTCATTAATGTCCTTTTTTCTGTCTTTAAAAAAATTATCACCACAAATTAACAAATATTTGTTCAAGCTCTTGAGACTCACTCATCTTTGGATTTTTTCTCCCATCCCCCTTTTCCCTTGCAGCTCTCTCCCTCGCCTGCCCTAGATCTCATCCCACACTGCTGCCTTGCCTCTTCTCTCAACACCCACTCTTCACTGAATCTTTTTTATTTCTTCTCTTAAAGCATATCTTTGTCTCATTTTCTTTATCTCTGGAAAAATTACCTCACTGCAGTTACCTTTAGATTTTATCTTCAATCTTTTTTTTTTTTTAACATAGTCCCTGGATCCATTCCTCAGTCCCATGCCAATGCACCCTCAGAGATGAACCTCTGGCTCCCACCATTGTTCTCCTATTGATTGATGAGAATTCACTGTAGGTATGCTTTCTCGTCTTTGCCTCTCAAAATCCTTATCTCCCCAAATTTTCCATGTAGTCTTTGTTGGCCCCTTCAGTTCTTAATGCTTATTCCATTCTAAAAATTTTCTAGAGCACTTTGATCTCCCTCTTATGAGCTCCATTTCATGCCTGACATTAACTATAGATATCTATTTATGTGTCATATCCCCACTCCTCCAGCCATCCCCACAATACAAAGTAAGCTAGCAAAATGATTAGCACATAGTAGGTATTTAATAAATATTTGTTCATTTGAATGACAATGAAAAGAATATTGGACTAGGATTCAGAAAACATGAGTTTGAATCTGGACTCTGCTATGTTTCCTTAATCTAGAAACAATGTCTCTGGGCCTCTGTTTCTTTCTCAGTTCTTTAAACTGTCGTATGAGAAGAATAATATGACAATACAATATCCTACTGATCTCACAGAGTTACTATGAGGAAGGAATAGGAACATATATATAAAATACTTTGAAAACTGTTAAGTGCAATGAAAATGAAAGGTGGTGTAATAAATAAAAGAGATATCCCAGGAAAGATAGTTCTCCCGCTCTTCCTTCACGGTTTCCATTGGGAATTATTTGTCCTGGCCTCATCATTTTGCTCTCAACCTCTGCTTTTCAGGTTTTCAACGTTTGATGAAACATATACACACATACATGCACATGTACATGCACATGCATATCCAATACATCACACACATGCACACAAGAACAAAAATGCACATGTAAATACATACACAGACACACACAGAGCAGGTTTCATCCTTTTGTCCAGAACTTGGAATCATTGTCTGAAAAGAGCCAGGGAATCTTTATCTGAAGACCTCTTTAATGAGACTTTTAATGTCCACATGACAGAACAATTTGACTACTCTGTGCAGGACATTCTTCTAAGTGCTTCCAAGTCAAAGATTTGAAAAATGACAGTCTCTGACCTGGGGAAGCTTCTAACATAATGGGAAGAAACTTTTGTTTATACAGATGTAATGGTGAATGCCTAGGTATTCTCTGCTGCCTTCCAGTAAACCATGTGGGAGCTTTAGAGGCCTGTGTCAAGCTAAGTGGGATTCAGGGACTTGCCAATGGAGATGGCAAAGGGCTCCCTAATTAGCTGCTGAGCTAGAAAAGCTAATGACTCACCATATGTACAAAAGGAGCTATTGCACTCCCATTTTTTCCTTCCTTTCTTCTTCCTTCCCTCCCTCCACCCTCTCTATTTCTTTCTCTCTTCCTTCCTCCCTCCCTCCCTCCCTCCCTTCCTTCCTCCCTCCCTCCCCTCATTCCTTCCTTCCTTCCTTCCTTCCTTCCTTCCTTCCTTCCTTCCTTC
>NW_027187073.1:0-3088 GCF_028583685.1 Petaurus breviceps papuanus | reverse complement strand
TTCCTTCCTTCCTTCCTTTTCTTTCTCTCTTCCTTTCCTTTCTCTACATTCTGAAATTCAGAATGTAGAGAAGGGGAAATTTGCCTGATTCCCACTTGGTCTCCACGCAGTTATAAGCATGTGGTCACTTTCATCTCTTTTATTATTGTTCTTTACCAATTTTAGGATTGATGCCAACCTTTTGAATTCCCAAAGGTTTAATGGTCATAAAAGGCATATAAGTGTGGTCACTTATAATGTCCCCAAGGGAATCTCTGTATCAGAGAGGAAGACCACAAGAAAGAAATTCAAGTGTGACTTAGTTTCCCCAGCAAGGGGAAACCTGAATTGACTGATTAGCAATGTTTCAAAAATGGTTTAAGTTTTGATGTTTTTAGACTTCCAAGTCATAGTAACTTTAATTATAAATTACTGAATCCTCTTCTAATCATTCTGTTAACATCTTCATGATTCTTATATATTTAGCATTCCTTTTTTGTGAATAGGAATAGATAACCTATTCTCATGTCTTATTCATATTATACACTGAATAACTTTGTTACTTTCCCTCTTTAGGGAAATCCCAGAGCTGTGACCTGTAATTTAGCAGCATCCCAAAGATGGAGGTTTGTGAGTCAATAAGTATGACAAAAGAGATACTCCTCTCACAAAAGGAAGGCTGTCTAGGACTGAATCTATTCCATTAACATCAGTCCCTATGGATAGGACTGTGAGGGATATTTGTTCTAATCCCGTGGGCTCTCCCAAGTGGTCTATTACTAAATCAGTGCTATGCGGATAAATATAATACAAGAATGATATAGAAAGACAGGAGAAATGTAGACAAAGTATAAGAAACTTTCCAGTTTTAAAGAACCTTTGTGCCTGGAGACAGGGAGATAAGTAAAGACTTCATGGAAGGTGGTCTCTGAATTGAAGCTATTAGAAAGAAGATTTTGACAAAGTGAGATGATGACAGAATGTATTCTAGGTATGGAGAATAAACTGTAACAGGAAATTGAGATTACAGGAACGTGAAGGGCAAGGATTGATTTGCCTCTCCTTATATCTTCAATAGTTAGTACAGTGCCTGGCACAGAGCAGAAGTTTAATTAATGCTTATTGAATTGATTTGACTTGATAGTGATCTTGACTTAAATAATTTTGCTTTAATAGTGATCCAATTTGGCTGATATGGAAAGTGTGTGTGTGTGTGTGTGTGTGAACATCAACTAAAGCAATTAAATTAAATAGAATCTAGATAACTGTTTAATCAATTAGTCCTGTCTATTCTTCATGATCCCATTTGGGGTTTCCTTGGCAAAGATATTGGAGTGGTTTGCCATTTCCTTCTCCAATTCATTTTGCAGATGAGGAAACTGAAGCAAATGGGGTTAAGTGACTTGCCCAGGGTCACACAACTAGTAAGTATTTGAAGCTATGTCTTGCCACTGGACCCCAATGACTCTGGAGTAAAGAGTAAGGATGATGACTTTGCACAGCTCTGCCTCACTTAAACCCAATTCACTTGCAACTCAAGACAGCACCCTCCTGGTGTCATTGTTCCTCTTTGTGAATGAAGGATGAACAATAATCTGCCAGGCTAGGTTTGGACCCAAGTCCTCCTGACCATAGGGCCAGTGGTCTCTCCACTGTCCCACCTAGTTGAGTGTTCCTGTTAGAGCCAAGAGTTAAGCCCAGGGCTCCTTGACCCCTGCCAGCAGGCAGGTAAATTAATCCAGGGCTGGGTCTCACTTTTATGGAAAGTCTTTCATTGGTGTATTTCCCCTTGAGTTGACATTCCAGAGCCAGTGTTGACAGTCCTTACTGGAAGACAGAGAGAGTTTAGTTGACTAAAACTGGGTAGTGTGAGTGGGGGAGGAGGGAGCAACGTCTGTGTGGGCGGGTGATCACAGTTACCTCTCTGTAGGGACACAGCCTACTGAAGCTTCGTGAACTGGCCTTACAGCTGTCCTCTCATGGCTGCTGAGTCACACTGAGCCAGAGCTGACTGCACTGCTGAGGCCTGCTGAGCCCGTCATGGCTCTTTCTGGGGAGCTCACATGACAAACCTGTATTTGCACAACACAGAAAGTCTTAGTTCTCTGGGGGACAGAAGCAAAGACAGAAACAAAGGTAGATGATTTTTAAAATCACCATAGTGTTCTTTCATCCTTTGGAGATACTGGTTTATCTGCACAAAGAACTTGGGGATGGAATTTGAAAAGAGACTTTGTGGGCAAAAAGGAATTTCTACCTAATTATCCAAAGATCTTTTCAATCCCATTTAGGGAGGCTGTTTGTCCAACATAAGTTGCCTCCAATGATGTAATGAAATGAAGGATGAAAAAGGTAATCAAATGAGCTATTAATACTTGGCAGGTGGGAGAGGCAAGCCTAAGCTATTAAGCTCGTAAGCTTAATAGGGAATCCTTAAAGAACTTTGGTTTAACAAAAAGGAGAGCTAAGAGTTAAAAGAATGAAATTAAACACAGTAGCAAAGTGCATTCAGAAAATGCCCACATTTCCAATATACATAACAGCCTTCCCAGTCCCAACATATTTCTTTGGCTGGTTTCATAACCCACGGTTAGCACTGGGCCTTTATGAAGAACCATTGCTGCTTCTTAGTGGACTATTATGCCCTTGTGAGAATCCTACTGCCTAATCTCGGCAAGTCTTGGAGGCCAGGACCAGGGACAGGAACGAAAGATATTTCTGTTCACATCAGCTCAAATAGTATATGACTTTTCTCTAAGTTTCTCAACTATATTTCAAGCTCTGTTCTCTGGGCTTTGAAAACCTGTTTTAGAGGAGCATTTGGTAACAGAATGTAACCCAGCTAAAACTCATTCCAACTCTGGTGAATTTTTAAATAATTTCTCTCAGACTATGATTTTTTCAGCCTAAAATTTTAAAAATTCTTCTTGCTGTGTCTTCACATGCATCAAAAGAGACACTATAAAGAGAATACTCATATGAGAAATTTGGACCTATGCTAAGAGAATAGTTTAAATCAAATGCACTTATTGTTGATTTTAAGTATCTGCGTGATCTTCACCATGTGTTTTAACCTCTTTTATCCTCAGTTTTCTAGTCTGTTAAATGA
>NW_027187072.1:0-12191 GCF_028583685.1 Petaurus breviceps papuanus | reverse complement strand
TCTTATTAATACCATCTTAGATGTAATTGGGAAATAACATATACAGGCACTGAGGCATAGAGACCCACTGGAAAATTCGAAATGGGTATGGGAGAAAATATGGGAGAGAGCAGATTGGAGGAGGTGATATCCTGTGGGACTGCTCTTTTGGGGCAGTGGGTTGGGGAAAAACAGGGGGAAAATTTGTAACTCAAAATCTGGCGGAAATGAATGATGTAAATCAGAAATTAATAAAGCATTTTAAAAAACCCCCAAAAAACAAAAAAAATGAGCAGAGTGAACAAATATAGGTTTCATGCGAGACCTATGTAAAGGGAAGGTATGGGGGCAGCTAGGTGGCACAGTGAATGGAGCACCGGCCCTGAAGTTAGGAGGACCTGAGTTAAAATCCAGCCTCAGACACTTTACACATACTAGCCATGTGACCTTGGGCAAGTCACTAACCCCAATTGCCCTGTCTTCCCCCCTCCAAAAAAGCAAAACAAAATGGAAGATTGTAGATGGAAAATTCATTCCTCCAGTGATGTAGGAGTCCTAATATCTTATGATAACCTCATTTTGCGTTAGGTTGAATGATATTTCTTAGGTAAGTGCCCGTGTTTCCCCGATAATAAGACCTATCCCGAAAATAAGCCCTCCCCTTACTGTGTAAGATTCCTCTATAAGCCCTCCCCCGAAAATAAGCCCTATTGAGATTGCTACTGTAGTGAAGGTGATCCCCTGCGCTACACGCCACATTAAGGTACCCTCTGTATGCACCCTACCCCCCCCCATGAAACGCATGCTGCGCTCCAAGCTGCATCCAATCAGAGCTGCAGCAGTGAGCGCGTCATCCTGTTCTTTATTGAATTCATTATTGAATAAAGGTACATTTTTTTGTTCACATTTACCTGTTTATTAAAATTGCTGTCAATGTTCATTAAAATAAGCCCTCCCCTGAAAATAAGACCTTTGGTGTTTTTCTGTCCAAAAAAATTAATAAGACAGTGTCTTATTATCAGGGAAACATGGTATATTGCTCTGTTCACTCTGTTGGCTCATTCTCTTAAGGCTGGTTGTCTGTATTCTTCACAGCCTCCAATATGTGGCTAAACTGAAAGTCTTAGCTAAGACACTACTAGGATCTTTCAGAAGAGAAAGAGAGAGAGAGAGAGAGAGAGAGAGAGAGAGAGAGAGGAAGGAAAATAAGGAAGAGAAAGAAAGAAATAAGAAAAGAAGGAAGAAAAAGAAAGGAAAGAAAGACGAGAAAAAGTGTCTGATTTGGGATAAATGGGAAGCCATCCCAATTCTAACTTCTTGGATTTTTGACTTTGAGGCTTGTTATCATCTGAGTGGCATAATTCTTACTCCAGGTGACAAACTTTCTCCCTTCAACTTCTTTCCTCACAGGAGGTTGGGATTCACGAAGTAATTTCCCTCAGTTCTCTTTTCAGATTTAATGCCACAAAGTGTCTTCTAAAGTCATATACTTCTCTTATAAGACACAATTGTTAATAGTGGGGGAGGAGAGACAACTCCCCTCCCTCATCTTGTTGCACTTTGCAGGAGAGAATCAAGTAATTGTTCTTAAGTACTAAAAGCACCCCAAGAAGCATGTCTTTGCAACTGCCCTTCCTAGCACTAGTGGTCTCATGATTTAGAAAAGAAGAAGTACCTGGGTACCTCCACACCCAGAAGCATGTACATTACTTCGCCAGAACCTCAGGTACCATCCATGACACAAATGAAAATGTAGCCTCTAGGTATTTGTTCCATACTCTTTCAGTTCAATAATTTTTCAGTGGAGTGGAAAATTTGTCTCAAAAATCTGAAACTCTATTATTTGATTTATTTTTTTGGAGGGGGGAAGGCAAGGCATTTGGGGTTAAGTGACTTGCCCAAGGTAACAGCTAGTTAAGTGCCAAATGTCTGAGCCTGGATTTGAACTCAGGTTCTCCTGAATTCAGGGCAGGTTCTCTCTTGACTGTGTCATCTACTTGCCCCTTATAATTTTATTTCTTCAAGTAGATTGATTGGGGGGCTCAAATGATCAGAAATCCTCATATCAACACCACCCCCTCACCCTTCCTATACACATGCATATATACACAAACAACAACACACACACATACATACATACACACCTCACACCAAATTATTACTCCCACATACACAGTAGGATATTGTGGTTAATGAACCAGCTTTGAAACCAAAAAAGCCTGAATTGAAGAACAACTTCTGACCCATACTGGTTGTGTAACCCTGAGAAAGTTTACTATTTTTTTTACTGGTCTAAGCAATTCTTTAAGACTATAATTTATAGAGAAAATGTGCACCTTCATGGGTAGGGGGAGTTTCCATTTTTGGAAAGAAATTACAGGTCCACAATTTTATTTCTGTTTTTTAGCAAATAAGCCCATTTTTCAAAGTCGATAGAAAAACAGAATATATATACATATATACACACATATACATATCTGCATATATACATATGTACACACATGCATACATACACATGTAGATATACATAGATACATACATATTCATATATCTATATCTATCTACCTACCAGATAATACAGAGTAAAGGAGCTCTCTCTCTAGGAGAGAAGTAATTCAGCTCAACCAAGAGAGAGACCTGGATCTCACCCAAGGGGAAACTCCTTGCAGCAAGCTGGGAATGTAAGGACATGACAGATGATTTTGGTTCCTCTTCTCTCGGCTCTCTCCCAGTGTTTTATTTTATCATCAGCAACCTGAAGTGGGGTTGGCCTCATCCATCTTCTGTCTTGAAGGCAGAGACCAGAAGTTGTTCAAAGTAACTGTGGAGTGCAAAGAAACTCAACAAGAAGATAGTGATGAAAAAGAGAAGAAAAAGAAAAGATGGGAAAGTCTTGTCATCAAAGATGGTCCAAAGATTTGAAGAGAATGAAGATCTCCAATAGAATGCAAGCTTCCTTCCATTTCTGGTTTTCCTTGCTTCTTCAGAGCCTGGCACAGTACCTGTCCCATAGTAGGGTGTTTGCTGATCAGTTGTGCATAATCTGTACATGCTATACATGTATATTTTTCTCTGTGTTGTCAAAATTACTATTATGATTGAATAGATATACATTTTTACATTGGATTCATTTAAGGTTTATGACTTTTGGTCAGCATGGAAAAAATGAGTAGAATTCACCTTCTGGGCATTCTTTAGTTTCTCACTATCCTTCCTAAAATATGGCATCAAAAAGGGAAAACAAGATTCCAGTTGTGTTCTAATGAAGGGATATTAAGGCAAGCCAATCACCTGCTGATTTCATCATTCCTGGAAGCCATAGTGCTCTGTGAAGCCCAAGATCACATTACAGTTTGGGGATACTATATTCCATTTTTAGATCCTATTGAGTTTGCAGTCAACTGAGCCTTCTAGATCTCTTTCAGATGAACTGATGTCTATTCATGGTTTCCCCATCTTGAAATAACGAAGTCAATTTAAAAAAAAATCCTAGTATAAGCATACATCTTTCCCTATTAAAATTTCATCATATAAGCTTCAGCCTAGTCAACTTCAGCCTAGTCAGCTTCAGCCTCAGCCTGTCAAGCTCTTTTGGAATCTTGCTTGTCATCCTGTGTGGTAGCCTTCAACCTGGTAATGAGCCTTACTAAATGTAGACAAGTAATTTCTCTAGATTCACTTCAAATTACACCATAATAAGTAATGTATCTAATTATATTTAAGAAATAGTATTCCTAAGCAATCCCAAATTATTTTAGGCAAAACTGCTGAAATACTGTTTTCTTACTTTTTTAATTGATAAGAAACGCTATTAAATTAATTTTAGAGGTGTCTTCTCCCTGCTCAAATCAAAGAATGATGAGGAATAATATTATACACTGAAAGTTAGGTAGGATTTTGCAGAAACATGAAAAATTAACATTTCTGAGGTGATCTTGAGGGATAAAAAATTAAAATTGATATTTATGAAGTCAGATTTTTTAATCAAAGGAAGACAAAACAGTAACTGATGCTCAGTTCAAGCCAACAAAACCGATTTTTTTTTACTTTTAATGAAACTTACAACAAGGAAGTGTATGAAAATCTATAAAATGGGCCAGTAGAATGTAAGATCTTTGAGAGGAAGACAGTTCCTTTTTATCCTTTTTACCCCAAAGCACCTGGCACAGGCCTTTCAGTTGTACAGAAGTTGCTAAATAAATTCGTGTTGCATTGAATTGATTTTCCAGTTTAGGCTTGTGGCTACAACCAAAATGTCATGAGGGAAAGAGAAGCAGGTAGAGGGATGAATGAGAGAATTAAAAAAAAAATTGCATTATGAAATCATAGGGCATGGGTTCATAGATTTAGGGATGAAATATTCTGGAGATCATCATTCTTTGAACTGACCATTAAACTGTGAGTTCCTCGAGAAGAGAGATTATATGTTTCTTTGTATCTGTAGTGCTTCACACAGTGCTTGTAACATAGTAGCACTTAATAAATGTTTATTGACTGATTAATTTTAAGGCTTCCTCCTGATTGGAAGAGCCCAACACAATCTCTGAAAGCTTCCAGTTTGCTCACTCATTCACTTCTGCCTCTATGATCTTGGAACTTCCTTCTCTAGCACTGGCTCTCTTTCCTAATGATCAGCTCCCCTAAAAAATTCACAGGTTTACAAGGCTGAAATAATTTACAGTTTTATTATAAGTCAAGGAACGAAAGCAGACATATCACAGCACTTAAAACAGCCAACACCTAACAGTGATCAGCACTTCTCATATTTCCCAATAAAAGATCATCTGTTTGGAGCTAGGAGGTTACCTAGAAGAGACTTCATTTTACAAAAAAGTAAACTGAGGCCAAGAGAGGTTACGTGACTTGCTCAGGGTCACACAGCTTGTAAGTGTCTGAGATAGGATTTGTCTTCCAGTCTTCTTCACTCCAAGCCTGGTGTCGTTTTCATTATTCTGTGCATGCCATTGTTAAAGGTCTCCATGCACCTACTTGCCATTAAGGCTACCAGGCTCTATCTTCATAAAATGCTGCATAAATGTCACTAAGTCAATAGTTCTCAGTTGCCATGGAGATAGCTAGGTAGCATAACTGATGGAGCACTGGAGCTAGAATCAAGAAAACCTAGATTTGAATCCGGTCTCAGAAACTTACAAGCTGTGTGACCCTAGATGAGTCACTTATCCTCTTAGTTTCCATTTCCTCATTTGTCAAATTGAATAATAATACCTTGCAAAATTATTGTAGTGACCAACTATAGGGAGTAATATATGTCAAAGGCTCTGCAGATATTAAAGTGCTATAAAGATGTTGATTGCTATCAATATATCCAATAGATGGCACCTAATGCCCTCTCAACCTTGGTCAGCCCACTATCGGAGGCTGCTTCCTGTTGACCTATTCTATGACTTTCAGCTGTTGTCAATCCATTCCATCTGCCCTCCCCGTCCCACCAGGTGCTTCACAGGCGGGGATGGAATGCTACCAGTCTCCTATGTAAGAGCAGAGGACTCAGATTTTTTTTCTCCCTTCATCATATGAAACTATCTCAGGCAGAGTTACCTTAAGAATCTCACACAATGTCTAAAATTCTGCCAACTCCATCCCTTGCAAGTAGAGAGCAAGAGTGAGTCCAGGCTTGAGAGGTGCCTCATTTTCTCCCTAGTTAGGACTCAGCTCACTATTCCTCTCTATTTACTGGGTGACTTTTGAATTCTCCATTTCTATTCAAACATCTCTTTATCTCTGACTCCAGACGGCAATTTTCCACAAAACCTTTACATCTTGTTGAGTCATTTTCAGTTGTATCTAATTCTTTGTTGACCCCATTTGGGTTGTTCTTGGCAAAGATACTGGAGTAGTTTGCCATTTCCTTCTCCAGCTTATTTTACAGATGAGCAGCAAACTGAGGCAAACAGGGTTAAGTGACTTGCCCAGGGTCACACAACTAGTAAGTGTCTGAGGTCAGATCTGAACCCAGGAACATGAGTCTTCGTGACTCCAGGCCCAGCATTCTATCCACTGAGCCACTTAACAGCCCAAACCTTTGCATAGCTTCCCACTAAGTCTGGAATAAGGCAATAAGAAACAGGGTAATGAATAAAGAAAGCTAAGTACTCTCCTGGGAGAACAGTTCCCAGATAAGTCCATTTTGATGTCCATGCTACATAATATGGGAAAAATGGTTTGGGATCCAGAAAGGAATCTCATGTTTGTACATTATGAAGACTTCAATAATGATAATAATTATAAATAGTTAGCCTTTACATAGCACCTTAAAAAACAGTGCAAATAATATTTCGTTTTATTCTTACACCAATTCTGGGAGGTAGATCATATCATTCTCCCCATTTTGACAGAGGAGAAAAATGAGGTACACAACAGTTGAGTGATTCAGGGTCACACAGCTAGTGAGTATCTCAGGCAGGGTTGGAATGAACTTTTTTCCTGATTCCAGGTTCAGCACTCAATCCATCTGCCTCAAGATGTTTGGAGCAATGGCACCAAACCACACTACATGAAATGAAAATGACGATATCTTAGCAGACAGGAAATGACTAGTTACTGAGGCAGAAACAACTTCAAGATCAGCTCTCTCTGCACAAGCCGATCAGTGACTGGCAAAAGCAGAAGTAAAATCAATACTAGATTAGAGCAAAGGATAAAGATGAGAAGACGATAATACACATGATTAGAGGAGTTCAAAGATGACACGTTTAAAAAGCCTCAGCGCCAAAAGACAGGAAATAGACGAGGAACATAGACTCTTTCCTTATATATGAGAGGATTGAACTCATTAATCTCAGGGGTCCTTTCCAGCCTTCAGTTTTATGACCTTGTAACTAAATGATTATTTCCTAGAGATTTTTAACCAATGAAAAATATTGTCACAACAAAGAGGCCAAAAAATGCCCCTTCGACCTACATTCAATCTTCCTGACCAGTGGAGAGAAACAGCGAAATAGAGAGGAACGTGAGTTTAGAATACAAGCCTATCTGAGAAACATTATGAAGAAGATGGTAGAAAAGCATAATGTTAGGGGCGGCCAGGTGGCTCAGCGAGTAAGAGCACCGGCTCCAGTGTCGGGATGACCTGGATCGAATCCGGGCTCAGACACTCAGCACCACACCCAGAAACACCTGGCCGTGTAACCTTGAGCGAGTTACTTAACCCCAATTGCTTAGGGGCGGCCAGGTGGCTCAGTGAGTGAGAGCACCGGCTCCAGTGTTGGGACGACCTGGAGATCGAATCCCGGGCTCAGACACTCAGCACCACACCCAGAAATAATAACTGGCCGTGTAACCTTGAGCGAGTTACTTAACCCCGATTGCTTAAAAAAAAAGAGAGAAAAGCATAGTGTCACCCCACAAAAGTGCGGAAAAACAACAGAGAAGGAAATGAGCCTGCAGAGAACTTGGCAGTAGGTTCACTTAGACTAAATTCTCCTGGGAGTATTTGTACCCCAGATTGGAGGGAGGGAAACAAATAGATACGAAAAATAATAACAACACCACAAATAGATTGACAGAGTCTTACTAACCATTTATTCTCATAAGCAATGACAAGATTTAGGATTAGCCAGTCCGTAAGTATGAATCACACTGCTAATGCTGATGAGATATGCGACCTTGAGTCTCTGTTTTCAAATGTATAAAATGAGGATAAACCTAACTGTAGCACTTACCTCACAGGGTTATTGGGATCAAATGAGATCGTGAGTATATTAACTGTATGTTAACAATTAGCTGTTAACATTAAACTACTATTAAATGTTAGCTTAGTAGTAGTAGAAGTAGCAGCAGCAGTAGTAGTGGTAGTAGTAGTAGTAGTAGTAGTAGTAGTAGTAGTAGTGGTAGTGTTGGTGGTAGTGGTAGTAGTAGTATTGTTATAATCTTATCTTTTTCTATGCTCTTCAAATAGAAATATTTCTAGGAAAAATTACTACCCTGATATTATAATTTCGCATTTAATGGATAGATGGATAAAGTAACTTTTTTTACTGGAAAAAAATACTGTGCTCTCAATTTATCTATTCTAGGCTCAATGAAATCATCTTCAAAACAATTCCGGCAAGTAGATAGTATCTTGGGGGAAGATATATAGTTCATACGGCTTACATACAATTTTGATTTCTTCTGTTGGGTCTCTATATTTGTAAGGGTTATGGGATTTAAAGATCTCCCATGCCCCATGGACGTGCTGACATAGCAGAGCAAGAGAAAAAAAAAAAAGCCGAGCTAACGGTCCTGCGGTTGGCAGTTGGTGGCAGTTGCCTTTTTTTTTTTTGAGTTAGGACTCCGGCTGAGCACTGCCAGGGGCCGGAGCTGCTGGGAGCGCTCTTCCAGGGCGCTGGGTGGTTGCTGTGAGTGGGGAGAGGAGGACTTTTGCCTGAGGTAGCCTGTTCTGTTTTGAGGGCTTGAAAATGTGGGTGCTTTCTACTTTATCTACCTGTGCCAATGTCATAACTACTCTGATGGCTTTCACTTTCTGGTTTTGGGACTCAGTCTTTTGGTATCTTAATAAATTTTCTAGTTTATTTCCCCAAATGGCAAACCTGACGTATTTTGTGATGGATAATTATATCAGCATATTTGTAATCTCTATAGGCATTGTGAATATGGCATTGCTGATACATTTGGCGACCAGGATGGGATCACAAAATGTCAGGCCTCTATTTGGAAGCAGTGGGGCTTTAGAGGGAGAAATGGCTATTCCAGGTTGGGAGGATTTGCCTTATTCCTCTCTAGCCAGAGAATGGGCTAAAAGCACAGGGCCCTGTGAAAACTGGGAACCAAGGCTAAAAGAGGGAGAACCTGGAGATTTGGAAAGATGTTTGAAAGCAATACCCATAGAACCAGGCAAAGAACTGGCAGGAGTGTGCAGGAGAGGCTGGGTGCTGCTAACAAGTTATCGCCTTATGTGTAAAAGTAGGGATAAGCTGCTGAAGGAAAGAGCTAGGATGGCTAGGGAGTCAGCTGGTTTGCCTGAGGATTCTTCTGTGTCACAGCACTCAGAAGAGCAAACTGGAGGGACTCATGTGGTCCAGGAGCAAGCTACTGTTCATGTAGCTAAAAGGAAGCAAAAAACTAGCAGAAGGAATGTGCATGCAGCTTTTGTACAGGCTGGGCAGAGTTGCCCTGACAGCTTCCAGGAGAATGTGTGTGAGGAGAATGGAACAAGGTTAGATGAGGAGTCTTCTAATGTAGAAGCTCTCCCCATACGAAGAAGAAGACAGGAGAACCACCGAGGCAAAACAGAGTCCAGGGAGATAATTGAGGATTTCACTCAACAGGAGATCACTGATATATTGAGTAGATTTACCCAAAGAATGGGGGAGTCTTTAGTGTCTTGGATAGTAAGAATCACTGATGAAGGCGCAGGAGGAATAACACTGGACAATGAGGACTGTTTAAAATTCATAAGTATCAGTCAGAATCCTTTTGTACACCAGGCTTTTAGGGATCACCATATGCAAGGAGGAAATAACAAAACGAGTCTTCTAGCTTTAGCTGCAGAAGGTTGCAAAAAGCAATATCCAACTGAATCTATGTGGCCTAGGGGAGACAGACCCTGGTACTCACTTAGAGACTGTATGAGAAAGTTAAAGAAGGAGGCCCAAAAGTTTATAGGATTGTTTGGATACTGGAGGCACCACATTCCACATTTGGGACAGATTTTAAAACCTTTATATAGAGTCACACGGAAGAAATATGAATTCGATTGGGGACTTGAGCAGAGTAAAGCTTTTGAAGAAGCCAAGGCTGCCATACAATTGGCCCTAGATTTGTGGCCCATGCAAAATGGTCCAGTGGAATTGCAAGTGACTGTACAAGATGATTATGCAAACTGGAGCTTATGGCAAAAACAACAAAGCCAAAATGTACCTTTGGGATTTTGGTGTAGGAAACTCCCTTCATCTGGAGTCCAGTACACACCTTTTGAAAAGCAGTTGTTAGCTGCATATTGGGCTTTGGTAGAGACTGAACAACTGACTGTGGGCCATGAAGTGATATTAAGACCTGGAATCCCAATTATGACCTGGGTAATGAGTACCCCAGCTTCTCACAGAATGGGACATGCCCAAGAGGCTAGTATAATCAAATGGAAGTGGTATATTCAAAATAGAGCGAAAACAGGCAAAAGCGGAGTCTCTGCTCTGCATGAATCTATAGCAAACATAGAAATTGAGAGGAATGACACACCCCCTGAGCCAAAGCAACAGTTGGTACAGTCCACTGTAAAATGGAATGAGGGATATGATGTATTAACTGAGGAACAAAAGAGACATGCTTGGTTTACTGATGGGACAGCAAAATATTTGGGGCAAAAAAGACATTGGAAAGCAGTGGCCTATAACCCATGTACTAGAAGGACTTTGGAAAGTACTGGGATAGGTGCAAGTAGCCAATATGCTGAACTTATGGCAGTATATCAAGCCATCAAAATAGAACAAGGAGGACAGTGTCATATATTCACTGATTCATGGGCGGTAGCTAATGGGTTAGCTACATGGATGCCCATGTGGAAAAATGAAAATTGGGAAATTCATGGTAAACAAGTCTGGGGCAAAGAATTATGGGAAGATATCTGGAACATGTCTTTGGTCACTGACTTGTCAGTTTTTCACGTAGATGCTCACGTGGCCCCCACCACACCAGAACATGAGTACAATGCTCATGCTGATCGACTGGCAAAGATTGCTACTGAACATATTGTCCCTACTTTGACAACAACTGATGATCCGGTATTAGCAAAATGGGTCCACCAAACAGCAGGCCATTTGGGGGTCCAGGCCACACACCAGTGGGCACAAGATCGAGGTATTAGTATCTCTCATTCACTGTTAAAACAGATAGCAGAAGAATGTCATATATGTCAATTGGAAAAGGAGCGAACTGTTCCTCGGGTAGTAACTGGAGAGATAGCAAGAGGAAAAGTCCCAGCCCAAATCTGGCAAATAGATTATATTGGTCCACTACCACTGGATAAAGGATGCAGATTTATATGTACTTGTGTTGATACCTATTCAGGTGTACTAGTAGCTTGTCCTTATAAGAATGCAATCCAGAAAAACACTTGTAAAACCCTAGATCTCATAAGTCTATATTATGGAACCCCAATGCAGATTCAAAGTGACAATGGGTCACATTTCAAAGGCAATGAAATGAAGAAGTATTGTATACTAAACAATATAGAATGGATATATCATATTCCATATTATCCAGAAGCATCTGGGTTAATTGAAAGAATGAATGGATTACTGAAAGAACAGTTGAGGAAGTTAAGTTCCAATAATTCATATCAACATTGGAAGGATAATTTGTTCATGGCTTTGCGTAATTTGAATAATAGACCATTGGGAGGAAGTACACCTCTAGCCAGAATGATGACCCCCGATCTGCAAATTAGAAAACAACAAACACACAAGATCCCAAATATTGAGTATTGGACCTTGAGGCCACATGTCCCAGCACCGTACCCAGGACCACCTGGTTCGGTGGGGTATGATTTACATTGTTTAGAGGACTTTTGGTTGGACAGGAAATAAGTAAGAAAAATTTCCACTGGGATATGCATAAGAATCCCTAAAAATCACTTTGGACAGATTTTACCCAAATCAGGATTAGCAGCTCAAGGAATACATGTATTGGCTGGAGTAATAGATTCTAATTATCAAGGAGAAATTGTTGTAACATTCCAGAATTTAGGTGAAGGGCCCATACAGATTCACAAGAATGATAGGATAGTTCAAGTGATTATCGTTCCTTGTAAAACAATGCCACTTGTAAAAACTGACCCTCCTTCCAAAATAACTGTCACAGGAACTGAAGGATTTGGTTCTACTGATAGAATAAAATCAGGAGCTAAAGTATGGGTAAAACGGAAGCCAGATGATGTTCCAAAGGCTGCAGAAATTATAGCATATGGGAAGGATAACACTGTAACTATTGTTTATTCTGGAGAAGATGATTACAAAATTGTACCCTTAAATCATTTATTCTACCGTGAGTGAGGCTACAATAGTCTGGTTATTGTTCTTGATTTTTTGTTTGTTCACCTTGTTTGTTAGATTTGTTTCCACAGGCTTGGTACCCTCCATCTGTAGATGCCTGATAGCTTAAGCTGGATGTTACCCCCTGTCTGCAACTGTGATGTGTCACCCTTGGACCTGGCATCAAGCATATTAAGAACTGACCTCTCAAATGGGACCCCT